>NW_009610197.1:90071-90358 GCF_000690535.1 Cariama cristata
GGCATTTGAAAGAAGATTCCTGCGGGCTGCCAGAAGAGACTTAAGTGCTTGCTTCTCAGCTTTTCCCTGTGACAGCAGAAGGTTTGAACTCCCTGGAAGTTTAGGTAGCACCGAGCACGTTGTGACTTGGTGAAGTCCCTGGGGAGCCGCAATGGTTTGCCTCTGGACAGCATCACGGTACATGAACAAGATCCTTGTACATAAAGCAGAAATACATTTCAATTAGAAGAAGAAAAAAAGAAAGACAAGAAAAATGCACGGTCGGATGCCTTCCTTTAAGCCTTGCT
>NW_009610197.1:90370-118292 GCF_000690535.1 Cariama cristata
CGGTGATGCACCTGACTTTCCTGAAAGACTGCTCCTTCTTGAGCCAGTCCAGAACGTCAGCTCTGCCCAGAAGGCCAGGAATGGGGTTTCCTCCTATCTCTAGAAAAGACCTGATTAGTAAAATATTTAAAGTTTGGTGGTCTTCCCATTCAGTGGGCTTTAAATCGGGTCTCGGCTCCGTCCTGAAACTCCCCATCTCCCTCTCCAATAGTGACAGAAGAAGAATGCTTTGGATCCAGATGTTGCAGTTCAATTTGATTCCTGCTTTATCTGAATTCCTTTCATCTTTCTCACCTTGTTTGGATTAAAGAGGTTGAACTGAGTGAAGACAGTTTCTGCAGCAGCAGTCTGTACAGACTGGTCGTGCATTTTTTCGGCTTTCTGGTTACTTGTGTAACTCTGGGTGTTGTCACTGACAGCAGGAGCTGATTTAAATGGAAGAGCTGGTTGTTTTCCATTCCAGTTTGACAGGGAGGTGGTGGAGGTCAGAAACGGAAGAGCTGGCGTCCATGATTTTTCAGAAGGGCAAATGGCTCCAATTAAAAATAACAATAATTCCTTAAAAAGAGATACCAACATCTCCTTTGAAAGACTAGTGACTAAATAGAAGTCAACGAGGAGGCATTACACGCCAAAAGGGAGAATGGGAAGAAATGACCCTGGGAGATGAATTGAGCTAAAATTCATGCCAAGTTTGGCATTTCACTTGCAAATGAATACCAGATCTGAGCTGATCTTCAGAAATGCGTTTGCAAAGTTTGAAAACAAAGTATGTAAGAGCCTGCTTTGCAAAAGCTTTAGTCCTTTTTAAATTTGTAACTTAGTGGAAGTGACAGTTACATAGCACTTCTAAGAGCTGAAGGTGCTACCGTTACGTACCAAGATCTTGTAGAGTCATGTAAGCAATTGTTAGTATTCCTAGAGTAGTTATATTTTTATAACAAGTAAGAATGAACAGCAATGTATTTAATAGGCAAATATGGTTCTTGTAAACACTGTTTTATATTCAGGAGCCTCAGATGGTCCCTTTCTAGTTTATTTTTTTCCTGGTCGGAAGTCATCTGTAACCTTTGGAAATATGAGTGAGATTCTCCTTCTGAAGTTCTTCAGGAATCCTCTTTCATTGTTATTCTTTAACAAAGTACAGATAAATTAAATCTGCTCTTGGATATGCTACCTGTGTGCACAATTTACTTACATGATTGACTTTTTGAGACCATGAAACCAGCATATTGAAAGAAGCGGGACTTGTTATTGCTTTTAGAGGTTTGCACTGAGTTTTGAGTATTCCCTGCGTGGATAAATAAGATACACATGCTTTGCTCAGCATTTTTCTTAAAAGAACTTTTGTAAGTAAAATTAGCTGGATCTGCAGATAGGGGCCTGTGGAACCAACCCCATTAAGTAGAAAAAAGCATCTTCCAACTTCAGCTTCAAAAGAGATAGGGGAAGTGAAAGGCTTCCTTGTCTTTTGAGGTCCATTTTAAATGGTTATTTAAATTGTGATTAATGAGTGAGATGTTGAGACTCAGAGCATCAGTTTTAAAACTCCTGCTTAACAGTGCAGCAACAATGCATAGGTATGTACAAATCTGAAGGTCCTTTCACTGCTTTATACCTTGCGTCTTACGTTTCCTCGGTGATGTTGAGCTGTTTTATCAGCAGACACTTTGATTTCAGTGTTCAAATTAATATCTGCTGAATGAGCAGTCCTTTGCAGAAGTTGAGCTTTGTGTCTTGTTCATTCTTAACAAGAGGGCCTGCTACTGTCTAAGGAATTTCCCAGTGACAAGAAGGGCTTTGTGGAAAGAGTAAAGGGGAAAAAAAAGACCTTAACTGACGTAAGGGAATTATCAGTCTGCCTTTCTGTACAAGGAAATAACTGTGGGCTTTGAACTCTGGAAAGTGATGGTGGGGTTATTGTTTCAAATCTTGATGTAATATATAGGGCCTTCCATTTTTATCCAATTTTTAACTTGTTTGTTTTGCTTTGCTTTTTCATATTAATAATCTGTCGTCACATTCCTGACTGATTTTACTCACGTAGTCACTATAGTCTTTCAATCTGTTTTCCCCCATCAAGTGGAAATACTTTGGGTTGGAGCTACAACATTTTGGCGTAACCAGACCACGAATTCCAGCCTCATTTATTAGTTTAGTTTTTCTCAGACTTGCTCAATCCTACTGCCAGACCATAAATACCGATGCTACCAATAGTATTGCTCTGTGTGAAAGCGTTCGCTTTTCCTTCTTCTTCGAGATCAGGAGCGGACTGCTGTTTGGCTGTCTGTGTGTACCAGAGGTAGTACAGCATGAGCAGGCAATGTTGAGAGACAAAAGGGGTTGTGGTCCGTACAGTATTTATAAGACCGTAGGAGGAGAAAGAGGCCCAAAGAATTTAAATCGTTTGGTTGAGGCCATTGTGTCAGGGCTTGGCGTTATAATCCATCTTTTGGCTCCCAGCGTTAATACTCAGGTGCCACACCGATCGCAGGCTTACACCTTTCCTACATCAACCCTTAACCTCTTAGTATCCTAAGAGATGCTGCATATAAAAGTGTTCATTCCAGGCAACTTTTCAACACAACGCTGAAGCTACCCCAATAGGACTCGAAGGTCGGCTCTGAGGAGGAGGTCTTACGTCCATACCCAGAGCCTAAGCTGGAAATGTTCTGAAGGGTTATTTTTCTTGGTTTTTCTTTTTGTTCTGTGTGTGGGTTTATTTTTGCTAGAGCTCTACCTAACAGGACATTAAATCATTGATTCAAAATGTTTAAAGAAAAATATTGAAGTAAAAGAAAATACTACAGTCGACAAACCTAAAAGGTCAGCACATACCACAGAAAATGCTGTGAGTATTGGAAATATGTGGCAAAGTCAAACTTATGCAATGGATGGAAAGAATGACCTTTTAAGGGTGCCCTTCCTCTGCGCTCGCTGTTCTCCATTTTGACATCTGCGGCCTCATCTTCAGGCCGTCCCTTGCCTATGGTTTCCTCTGATATTTATATTCTTTTTCATTCTTTTAAAAGGACTTAAATTTCTTTCCTTCCTGTTTCATGAAATGTTTTTGTTAACCATTACACCATTTATTTTTACTTTTTCTCCCTCCTTCTTTTCCAAGTTCTAACAAATAGCTTTCAACCTGGTGTTTCTGAGTTTTCCATATCTGTGATCAACTTTTTTCCTTCTGTTCATTTCACTCTACTTATACCACCTGTAAGCATGCTTTTTTTTGTTTGTTATTGTCCTATCTTAACCCATTCTGAATCTAGAATGAAGGTCGAGCTCGTATTAAAATGCAAATAATGAAAATTTATGAAGTTGAGAGATTGAGAAAATGAGTTGGCAACTAAACCTTCCAAAGGTGAATGAATAAAGAGCTAAGAATTTAGATATTTGATACTCATAGGCTGGTAGAAAATGGCTTTGCTAAATGTACCGGTCTATGCAGTCCTCTTTTATAAGCCTATATATTTTTGTCTGTCAGTTTTCCATTGGTAGTCCATGTCGAGTGCAAAGCTGTCATGTTGTGTATGTGAGGGAAAATATTTTATCCTGGTCAAAACCACTGTAAAATAAGTTGGAAAATCAGTTTAAAGAACTTGAATCTCTCTGAGATGTGGACTGCTTGACTTCAAAACTTGTCAAATGAACAGGCCTCAGTAAAAATGTAATGATGCAAAAATGCCTATGGATTGGTCTTCTGCGAATAGTAGATATAGTAACAGATTTGGAAGGGAGAAATAATTTTTTTTTTTTCACTTAGATGTAATATATTCTTTATTCTCCTAATGTGAATTGTTGAAGTGTGCTAGGCATTTGAATAATATGAACAGAATTATTAATACCAGTGATTATCCCCCCAGGTTAGTTATATAATGTAAATACCATTTTTAATACAAATTAAGGTGGAGTAACAATATCGTGCAGTCTATATTTTGGGGAAAGTGCTGTTGATGTTAGCCAAGCCTTTGTATGAACTCGGAACCGAAGCGCATGTCACACACTCTCGGCAGACACCCTGAAGGTGGGGAAGAATTCAGGCCCTTGCGGGAAAGCACCCCGGCCCTCCCTCCTCCTCGCTTTCTCTTGGGGAGCTCCTTCACCAGATTGCAAGAAACTGATGTGATAAGCTGAAGCCTGATTTCCCCATGGGACAGCAATAATAATGTAGCTTGGGAAGGAGAAAGATGGAAACTGTGTTGACCCTTGAGACTGTCCTGAATACATCAGTGGTCCAAATAAATGGAGCATTTTCTATTAAGGATTAAGTGTTGTAAATGTGATGAAAGACTAGACATGGGTCATAAAGGCAAACAATGACCCCGATCGGACTTAATCATCCTTATTTCACAAGACAGTCAGTGGCCCGTGCTGCTCTTTGCGCTCCCAGGGCGTATGAAACTCCTGGCGTTACCTGGTGACTCCAGGCAAGAGAGGAGGGGGTAGGTTGTTACTGGGGCTCTTCAGCCACTGACTCATCTGGCAGTCCCCAGCAGGTTGCTGAAACGTCCGAGATCTTTGGGCAGCTTTGAATTAAAAAAAAAAAAAAAAAAGGGGGAAGAAAGAAAGGTCCAGGGTTCGGAAGTGCGTAAGAGAGCTTTCTGCTCATTTGGCGTCTTGCGCGTGGCAACCGCCGGGATCTGCTTTGATCCCTTACTGCTCGTCACAAGAGAACTGGCGCACCGCGACCCTAAAGAGATTCATGGGAGCAAGCGGTTCCCTTCATCTCTGATCAGACGGCCTGCCAAATGGGTAGAGATCCAGTTTGCATAATAATGCTCCCTCAAACCATCTCCTTAACCTTGGTTTCTCCTCTAGCTCATCTGTGTTGCTTATCCAGCCCTTGAAATTCCCCTCCTGCCCTGTAAAGGACGGTGAATAACGGTGCTTCAGCCTGGTGCCGGGCTGGTGGGTGGGAGACCCCTTGAAGACGTTTCCGTATCTCTGCTGGCCTTCCTGGCACCGTTTGCGCAGGCGGGCTCCTTGCTGGGATATCTCTCTGCTGGCTGCAGGGTACGGAGGGAAAAGGTGCCCTTCCACATCGCTCTTTAGTTATTGACATAAAATACAAACGTTTATTACGGAGCTGCTTTTAATTGAATGTATGTCTGGAGTATTGAATTGAATATGCCGGACTTCTCAGGATCCTTGTTTGAAATCGAAAGGAGGCATCTTGATTTCTGTTTGAAAACTTTTATTGCTGCATCAAAGAAAGTGTTATCAATCTGTCAAACTCATTCAGTAACAACTTACTTGGATCGGGTACAAATGTTTCTTTTGCCACAGATTTGTTTCCAAAGTCAGACTAGGTAAAGAGCGAGACTTTTTTTTTCTTTTTTTTTTTTTTTTTTTTTTTTTTTTGCTTTCATTAACCCAGCCTCCCTCAGGCTTTTTTTTTTGTTTTTTTTTTTTTTTTTTTTGCTGCTGTCATTAGCACAGCCTCCTTCAGGACAAATTGATTTAATATGTGGAGGACGAGGGTTGTACTTGTCTTGGAGTTATTTAAGTGCCTTCCGAGAGCGCAGGGCTATCTGCAAACAGACACGATGGAGCAGGACGTACAAACACGTCGTCTGCTCCCGCTGCACTGCAAGGCATGCCTTCCACAGACAAATTTTTTTCATTGCTTGCACGGATGCCGGCTTTTCCCAGGGAGCCGTCTCTTGGAACACATTAGTGGAATGTGTTAGACTACACCATAAATAGAGTTAGCACACAGTCGCATCCAAATGATAGTTTTCGTAGAACTGAAGAGAGAGATCTGTATTTGCAGGCACAGCACATGAAAATATTTTTATTCCAAGCTTTGTGAACTCTCCCATCTAATTAAGAAGCATACCTCTCTAGGTATAGAAATTTAAATGTTTTCACTTTTTGTTTTTTTTTTTTTCCAAATGCTATCAGCATTCGAATAGTAATTTACAGCCTGGTTCTTCCAGCAGATGTCTTTTTCCTGCAGATCTCATTTAAGAAGGTGTTCTGCTGGAGGAGATCTAATGGGACCCAGTTCTAATAGAAGGATTTAATTGCTCTTACTTTCAAAGTGATGAGTTGGCTGATTAAGTTACGGAGGCTAGATGGGAGAAAATGGGACACTATTGGCCAGGATTTTAAATTTATTTTAGGTATCTGAAGATGCAAATAGGCTTGCAGGGAGATTTTAAAAAGCGGATAGGTACCTAACTCCTGAGCATGGGATTTCCATAAAAAACTGATCCAGAGTGCTTTTTTGGAAAGCCTTGGGCTAATGGTATGTTCTGAATTTCTCCCTCAGACAATTCAGCGTCTTGTGGGAGGAAAAGGTGTTCGAAACTGCAAGTTTTAGTCGTCTGTCTTGGCTCTGTTCACTATAGCTGTGGGGGTTTTGTTAGGCTCTTTACACCCTTAAGAGCAATATCTAATCTCACGCAAGATTTATAAGGTTGCGTGAGATTTGTAAGATTTATAAGGTGCATATGGATGCTTTCAGGGCCCGTCCAGGCTATCTTTACTGTTGTGGCTTTATAGAGGAATTACTAGCCCTTAATCCAGCCCTGAACAATTGAAAACCAGTTTTTTATCTAAGCCTACTATTATCTGCACCTGTGTTTAAAATAATTTTCCCAAGAGGAGTCTAAAAGCAAAATTGAAATCCACAGGAGGTATTTTTATACTAAGAGTTTAATGCTTATTTTTACGTGTGTTTCAAACACTTTGTCTCAAGGTGGTTGTTCGGTTAAGAGGTAAACAGGTTAATTTCAAACATCCTTTTAATTAATTTTTTAATTAAAAAAGTTAAAAGAACAGAAAACTTGATCTTTGAAAGAAGACACAGAAACATGATGGCAAAGCGGTGTTTCTGAGTTTTGTTCTCTTTGGGGCATTTGGGTGTTGGTTTTTTCATCAGCAGTACCTCAGTGGCGCTCTAGCTGTGAGTTTTGGAAGAGGAAGAGTTTGCAAAGGCCAACAGTTTGCAAAGCCTTCTTACATCTGGGGGGGCATCCCAGAATGTAACTGCTGGCAAGGATGAGCCTCAGGCTGGAAGATGCTTGGGCAAAACCCCCGTCTGATTGGTTTTATAGAAATGCCAAACCATTCAGAGGAAGAAGGGTAACCTGTGATTTACAGGTTTATTTTAATTTAATTTTTTAGTTATTTTATTTCTTAGTTAGCCCTGAGCAAGGGAAGCTAGAGCTGCTTCAGCCATGCAGTAGGAAGACTGTTTGGCTCTGAAGGCAGCACTGGGAATGGGTCTGGGATGTTGAGCCTCGGAGTAGCGCTGCGGAGTGAGAAACTAAAGGCTTATTGTTTGCTTTTCCTCCCTTTCGGCCCCAGTGGGCTACCACACTCTTGGCACAATCTAAGCATTGCATTATTTTTCCTGACGCGAAGGCACATTGCTCAGCCTTATTGCCTTTAGTCAGATATCAGCAACACAAAATGGTGTCTTTGTGTAGCAGTTCTGTGAGGAGGAGTAGCTCTGGTCAGCATTTCATAGATTCATTTTATTAGTCAAGATCTAAAACCTTCCCTTTTTTCTCCCTGTATGAGGGAGGGACGCTGGGTCCACAAAAGACTGGTTCTCGCAAGACAGTGGGACATTTATTTAAAACTCAAATTTGAATCTTTGAGAACTTTTCTTCCTTCCTTGTTTTGTCTGGGACTGGAAACAAAAGGAGAAAGATTTCCCCCCCCCCCAGAAACAAGTACAGAGACTTTGTAGCGCTGGCCATACCTCTCTTGAAAGCTTTCCGTTTCAAACAGCATCTCCGATTTTCTTTACATCCGTGGAAAATTTGCTGCCTTTCCATGGCTGCGAATGAATGCTGTTCAGAAAGCACGGGCTCAGTGCTGGTGGTACAGAGGCCTTGCGCTGGTGCAGGGACTTCTTCAGCGTTTGTACTTTTCGGTGAGATTGTTTCACGTGCTCTGTATGATCTTCCTGAATACCACGCTTCAGAATTACATCTGGGCAGGCTGCTGACCCACTCTCTCCAAGCTAGAGTATCAGAAAACTTTTCTGAAGTAGTGTCTTCTCAGCGTTTCTCCAATCCTCTTCCAAAAAGATCTGGAGAAGTTTTACGGAGATTTGGGAAAGTGTTAAAATTTTGGATGCTTCTCTCACACGCTGCTTTTTCCAATATCCAGCAGTAAGAGAGGATTTATCAAGGAGCGTACCCAGAAGCCACTCCAAGATCTGGACTGAAACGTTGTCTAGGGTTGACACATGCATCAGCTTGATGCGCTGGCCTCTCTAGTAATTCAGGGCTTTAAACAATGAATCTATTTTTATTATCAGTTCTGCTACCTGCCACGTGTGGTTTACTAGCTCTGAAGTTGAAAGCCTGCTCTCTTCTTCTGCCTTGGTTGTGTTGCCTGTGACACATGGCAGATTGGAAGACGGAGGGGATGATAGTGCCTAGCAGAGAACAGGAGACTGTAGAGGTGTACGTAGAAAAAATGGAAAGGAGAATATGAGCAGAAAGTGAAGAGGAAAGAAGGAAACGAATGAGGACTAGAGAGGCTCAAAACATCCTGGTGAGAAGGTTGTGGAGGGAGTTGGAGCCTGGAAAAAGAACTGTTTGGTGTCCACTGCTTCTTGGTAGGAATTGCTTGAAGTCTGGACAAAGACAGGGACTAGCCAGTATGCAGAGGATGAAAATAAGGTCTCTGGCAATGAATTTGAGCAACCATTCTTCTGAATACCATCGAAGATACCAAGAAGTATGTAAATTGTGAATGTGGAACTGACACTGTGTCGTCGTTGTTGGATTTTAAATTGTGTTTCCAGGCCCGTGTATCTAAATAAATTCCCACCCAAGCAGAATGGGTTGAAAATGTTTGACTAAACCCGATGTGACTGCAATAGAAAGCATTAGAATAGTTATTTGTAGCTAAAAGAAGATGTCACTAATGCTGCATAAACATTTGCTGGTCTCTCTTGTAATTTGGAGAGGATAGCAGTAGGTGTACAACAGGCCTTTCACTGCAATTTTGTTTTCATGTTCCAAGTTAAAATCAATGTATTTTCCATGCTGGTCATGGTACATAATAGATTTGTAGGAATTCTGCAAGTTTTGGCCCAAATCCGTTCACGAGCTTTCAGAGAAACAGTACTGGGTAAACCGGGGTTTTTTAAATGAAACTTAGAAGATGAATTTCTGCCCCCACTGAAGCCAAGGGAGGTTTTTCCACTCGTGTGAAAGGGGCTTGACATTTCCTCAAAATGGGCAAATTTATTCTATGTCAGGGAGCTGAGCGGCTTCAGAATTTCTACCCTATAAGATACCGGATTGCCATAGCCAATATATGCAAAGGTGTTTGAGTTTAAAAGAAGTCACTTGCTAGTAGGTGTCCTCTGTAAGGGCTTATTTCTTCTGCCTGTCTCCTACTCTGCTTCTCAGTCCTCCAAACAGACCTTTAGGAGTCTCCTTTAGGAGGTGTTTAGGAGTACTGCAGAAGAAACAAGTGTTACATGCAAAATGGGTGTGGGCAAGGCAGACTTAAGTTTCATTTTTTCACTCATTTGCTGTTTTTTTTTCAGTCCTACAACTGCATGCAGATGAAAGCTGCTGCACATTTGGAGATGCTGATTTTGGTGGATTTTGTAGGTAATTTTCTGAGAAACTCAGGACCTTAGGTAAGGTCCTCCTATCTTGTTACAAATTTTTACCTAATGGAATGAAAAATTAGCACTGAGATGGTCAAATACACAGGAAGAATTTTCCAAGTTTTTAAATCAGAGCCGGTCACCGGCCAGATGACGTGATGTGCTAGCCCTAATGCCAAGCGTGCTATCTGCGCTGCTTGGTGAGAAGCTCCCCCAGGCTGGTCTGGGCTCTCCCCACGAGAGGATGCCAACCATCTTTGCGCTTGCACAGCATCTTTCATCCATGAGTGTGAGTTTATAGAGATCAAGATCTTGCGCCGATAGTCTTCATGAATTCAGGTCCTGGGATCTATTCTGCTGGCACAGTCTTTGTAGAGCAAATGACCTAGCTTAGATAATGGAGAAGAGTTGAAAGCTGTTGACAGCCAACAGCAATGAAATGACACTAGGAAGAAAGCTAGGGGTTTTTCTGACTTTTGGGACTTACTTGCAACATACCTAGAGGTCCACCTGGAAATGTGACTGAGGGAATTTTTGCCCATCTTTGTGCTGGCTGCCAAACTCTGTAACACCCTAGCACTCCAAAGCAGACCCACGCGGTAGCAGGCTTTCTGTCTAAGCTTCTTGTACTGGTGAAATCACAGTCCTGCTGAGGTTGTTACAAAATTAACCATTGATTTCAAGTAATTCCTGACTTCATGCTGTTGCCAACATTTGGAGCCTTTAGGACCGTAGTGAGATTAATCATCAGTTGATCGGACTTCATGTATGTTCATTTCAAGGGGAGATAAGAGCTCCTGAGGGAGACGCTGATCAACTTGTGGATTTGGTGAAGGAAGGTATGTTAAGAAACTAAAACTGTAAAGGCTGATTAAGTGAGAGAAAAGGGTCAATAATATGCTAAAGCTCTGACAGTGTACTGTGAGCTTTCGCTAATGCTGAAGGACCTCAGACCGGTCCGTGCACAGTTTTACATGAATCTCTGCGTTGGTGACACGCATCCATCTTTGTACAGGTACACCGCAAGGTTTTCAAGGCCCAGCAGTACCACTCAGTGCTTTAGACGGGAGGAAAACAGTACTCAAACATAAGGCATGCAGGGATCCAAACTATGAAAAGTGGAATTTAGCCATGAGAGCAGCTTAGACAGATACTTGCTTCTCAGAAAATTATGTTTGGGATGTCAGTGGCGCGGTGTGAACTTGGCTTTCCAAGTCTCAACATTGCACTTGCGTCTTCCAACTCTGCTTAGATGGAACTTAGATGTAAAGGTAAGACGAGATCACAAGCTGGGGGGTTCAAATCTATAATTTTATTTTTTTTTTTCTTTTTTCCCAAGGCAGACAAGGCAGTCAACCGGCCAGGCAACAATAGGGTAGTGATTATAGAAAAAAAACAGAAAAAGTAAGCAGGCAGGAAAGAGGAGCAGCGCTGAGGGCCAAGCGGCGCGTCTGCTGTGGTGTGCCCGGCTTAAGGGCGAGCTGCCGTCCTGGTGGGGAAGGTGCGCAGGGACGGTGGGAGCCCTGGTTAAGTATAACAAAGATGGAAATGAGGAGGAAATTCCTTTTTAGCACATTTAGCATGCTCAGCCACCTTGCAAGGTAGGACTGCTGGAGACAGTAGCTGGATATTAATAGGTGACATTAAATAATTGCCAAATGTAAATGCAGTTGAATGCCTCTCTCTGCAGCTATCTAAGTGTTCATTATGCCATAAAAAGTAGTTGTTTTTCCCCCTTGTGTGAGTAGAAAGGGCTCGCAGTAGCAAAATTCAATTTACATAAAACGTAAGAAAAGATCAAATAATCTTTAAGTCATTTTTATTCTGGGTAATTTTATTGTGAACAGATAAACTGTGTATATCATATTGGTTTTGTCCAAGTTTACACTAGATGTTAGATTATTTCAGAAGATGAAAGAGTCAAGGGTAATAATGCGAGTCCCTGTTTATGAATCTGTTTTGTTGAAGTCTCTGACATAGATACATGAAAGTGAAAAATCAGAAAATGAAGAAAACAGCACAGACATTCTCATAATAATTGTGGTTCACATAAAAATTAATCACTGAAGCATCTAGCTTGGTCACTGACTGCATTCAAAGTTAAGTACAGCCTGTAGCTTGTCTGTAAAAATCAAATGCTCTTTTTCAGAGTGTTAATGGAAATCTGTTACTCATGGCCAAGGGTGCACAAGTGATGCTTGTAAATAAGCTTCGGCTTTTCTTCTTAGAGTTGTTTGGGATTTTGAGAAAGCAAAGCACTCGTTCCTGTTTGATAATATTCTAGTTCAGTGAGAGGCATCCTTGGGGCCTTTGGCAGCAAATTTATTCTGAAAAGCAAAGTTAGTGCATAAATTAGTCTGTTTAAATATCTAAAAAAGGGTTTGATTTTCTGACTCCCGTATGAGATGTGATTTCTGGCTTTACCCAGTTCTCTCTCCACGGCAGGTTTTTTTTCCCCCAGCAACCTATGTCATTAGCTCATCAAAAAACCTAGGGGAAGGTTAGGAGTATTAACAAAGAATAATGGATAGCCTTTGAGGTAACTTTTTATTTCTCTGACATAGTTCGGTGTGTCCATTCTTAGAGTAATGTTGACTGCTTCTGGGTTTCCAGTGGAATAATTAATCTGGGTCGCTGCGTTAGCAGCATTTTGCTTCTCCTGTGTCTTAGCGCCTGGAAATTTCTGGAGTCTTTGACATGTATTGTTTCCTGTATATGGTGATACCACTTAGAACAATCTCATTTGTACTTGAAATGAGATTTCAAGGTTTTAATCTATCCCGAGCTTAAATATTCACCCTCGTTTAAAGTGAATTTAATTTACATCCTCTCTGAAATAGGAGAAGTGGTTTCAGATGCCTTTGTCGAGCAACTGATACATGGAGAAAGATTTGGTGTAAATGGCTGGATTTGCTTATTTTCCAACGATGTGATAGCTCAGCTCTGACTATTTTCGCTTTGGTACAAATTGTATTAGGGCTCCATCCATTCTTGCTTCTTTTTTGATTTATTAAACTGAGTAATAGCCTTGTACAATTTCAGTGGATTTGTCTGGGGTGTGATAGGCAAAACCAGGAGAAACCCGGACAAAATGAAACGAAGTACTTAGGGTTAATCATCTCTGATCAGCAATTTAAAGAGACCGGGTGCATTGGAAAGTGGAATTGACTGAGAGCAAGCGAAATATCTCTACAGTTTGGTACATTTATTATGTGCACCTCCACTTGTCAGCGTAAATTGTCTTACTCTGCTAGTGTGGAGCTGAAGAAGACCATTAGGAGGAAACCAGCAGCAAAGGGAGCAGTGGAGGAGGTGGACCTGGCATCCCAGGGGTGTGCCGTGCCTCCCCACGGGGCTCAGCAGCCCTCCTTGCCTGCTCCAGAGCCTCCACGCAGAACATGACCAAACTGTTAAAAGACCCTTTTTGTGGCAAGGAAGGAGGAGCCGGCAGCAGTCGCCCAGAGAGACGTGAGAGAGGCCGAGGGCTGTAGGCATCCTCCCACCACCCCTGCACGCAAAGCTGGGGCTTACTGCCTGGGTTTAGAGCCTTTGGGTGACTTTGGGTCAACAGCTGTGTGTTGGACGGGAGCCGCTCTCTGGGGAGCATTGCTTTCCTCGGGTGCCATGCAAGCAGCCTTACAGACACGGGGCCCAGAGGAGGGTAAGAGGGCTAGGTAGGAACTGTGGGCTTGTGCCCCTGCCTGCAGCTGGACTACGCTGAGGAACTGCAAAATTTCCCCAGAGGAAAATTAATATAGCCAAGCTGGAGAGTCCAACAATGCAGAGGTTACATTTGACAGATGTTTAGTTTGTTGGGTCAGATGATTATCATGAAAACTTCCATAAATGTATTTAAATTATTTGATATCTTAACCTCTGAAAGAAAGTTTCTCAAGGTTTCTCAGAAATTGCTGTGTGGTTCTTCAGGCACTGACATCTTACTGTGTCGCTACCATTTTGGCCTAGTTTTAGAGATGGTAAAGGGCACACAGCAACCAAGCGGCCCATACATTTCCATCTCATTTGTAGCATTCTTCTTGACAAGTGGAATCCAAAAATAAAAGATCAGAGTGAGTCTGATCCTTTCCAGAGAGGCATTGTTTGAAGTCAAGCTTAAAGGGCAGTTTAAAAACCTATGGGTGATTTTGATCTGTCGCCACCTGTATTGTAGATGTTCTGCAATGAGATTAGCTTTGATCTGGAAGCCACTACCCGAGCTGGTAGCCCTTCTATGTCAGCCACCTCCATAGGTGTCCACCAGCGGTGACTGACGGGCCAGGTCTACTGGAGGAGATTTGCTCCCCCTTCTCCGCTACCCGCTGAAGTTTTGTGTTTCCTTGGAAAAAGGCCTGAGCTTGAGCAGCAGGTTAAATTTGAAACTCTTGATGGAGGTGCCATAGAGGTATCTCAGCAGGTCTGATCTGTAAACCAGGATGTTGGGACTGGTGTATCTTCATAGGGAGACAACATTGTGTACGTTGAAATTACAGGCAGGGAATTCTCACTAAATCCTCTGCCCAACAGCCTCACAACATGGTTCTGGGTCAAAAATATGATCTATTGGCTTCACTTACTCTTCAGCTTCATGCAGTCGATTATCTCTGCAAGATCCTGGGAGGAGCTCCCCATCCTTCCCTTGGTCTCCGAGGTAGGTAAGGAGGAGAAGGAGGACTGTTGCACTCCCTCCTTACCGCCTGGCAGAAGGCGACGACCCAGCCACCGGCCCATGCTGTGCCGTGTAACGCCGGCAGAGAGCCCTTGCCGTGCTGTCGTGCCGTCCCCCCTTCACCCTCGGCGCTGGCACATGATGGTCAGGCTTTCTTTTACCGGCCTTTTCTCCCATATTTCCTTTTATTATCCAGCTTGCTCTTACTTACATCCCTTGTTAAAAGCAGATTTATTCATTTTGGAGTCGCTGTCTTTTCTTTGTCCCAGCCTTCATTTATTAGTGAACCTCTTCCATCTTTTTTCTGCCTGACGTGAAGTATATATAAAAGCCTTTCTTACCCCCCTTAATCCCTTTGACTAGCGTGAACTCCCCTTGCTTTTCTGTTGTTCTTACTTTCCCTGCAAGTCTTAACGAATTCTCTGTAGTCTTGTGTGGGTCCTCTCTATTTCCAGTATACCTGCTTTTTTAAAACCTTCGGAGTAGTCCCTTGCGAAGCCCCACTGGCTGCTCCTTCTTTTTCTTTGACTTTTTCGGTATCGCAGGGGCTACAACAGCCTGCGCTTTCATTCGAGTGCCCGTCAGGATTTTTCTGCCGCCTTCTGCCCTTGCAACTGCTCGGAACGGGGGTTGGACTTTAAGCGCCCCTTTGGGAGCAACGAGCTACATCCCTCCTGCCCACGGCTCCCCTTTTCCATTTGCAAATGGAAACTGGTAATAAGGGAGAGATTAAACAGCATCATGCCTGGGTGCACCGATGTGAGAGACTTTTGATGAGCTTGTGTTTTTCTGTCTATTCTGTCTTCTTCACTGTCAGAGTCGTTAGGCATTGGAACAGGCTCCCCAGGGAGGTGGTGGAGTCATCGTCCCTGGAGGTGTTCAAAAAACGTTTAGATGTGGCGCTTCAAGACATGGTTTAGTGGACAGGGTGGCATCAGGTATACAGTTGGACTTGATGATCTTTGAGGTCTCTTCCAACCATAATGATTCTATGATTCTTCTGAGGCGTGTAAGGGTATGGTGTGCAAATACCGACGTACACTTAACGAGGTCCCTGGGTTGGATGGCTCCGCACAGATTGGATCTGTTTTCCATACTTAATCGCTTTGTGAATGCAGCCATCTAAAATGTCCCGTGGCAGTGAGTTCCACAGTTTAATTAATTCTGTGTCATTGTTTTAGATCTGTTGCCTGATAGTTTCATATGATGTTCTCTGCCTCTTTGGAGAGGAACGGGGCATTACTCTTCTGTAGTCACCTTCTCTATGCTGTTCAAGATTGAACTGGATTTTATACACTAGCAGGGCATTCAGTCTGTTTTAAATAAGTACTCAGTATCTTAGAAAAACCCAGTGTGGGGTAGTTTGGTGTACACACATTTTACCTTTGAGCGTTTTATAAGGCAGGCTAGGAACATTCCTGTCTTTGATTGATTGATTTCAGATGTTAGAGGTGTGCGGCATATATGGAAAGATACACAGAGATGTATTTTCCTTCTGATAGCAACCAATATTTTAGAAAAAAGGGCATCTTCTGTCTAATGCTGCAAGTGAAAAACATATTCGGGATTAACTTGGCTGGTGTCCACAGGAACATCTACTGCAAATGAAGTAATAGGTGAATATTTCAGTGACCCATGGTAATGAGTAATTCAGTATCCACCCAGTAATGTAGCAATATAAAGGTATGTGAGTGAGGCGCAAGGCTGTGTCCAGCACTGGAGTGTCTGGAAGCCCTAGAGCAATGCAGAACAACGGTTGGGAAACCAGGAACACCTTCCAAAAAGAACACGTGTCAGGCCCAGGGTCCCGACCCCAGAGAAGGATTCCAGATGACTTTCAAAAACGAGGTTATTGCATAAGTGCATAAAATGAGATGCCTGCAAATGCATGTGGTCACCAGAGCCTTGCGACCGGTCATTTCGTATCCGTCTCCTGCTAGAGGCTTCGAAAAGCCTTTTACCTTGCTGTGGTTTTAAGTGGCAAGCAGGCAGTCGAGTCATGCTCTGGATTCCAGTAATAAGGAAGCAAAGTGTCACAACCTGCGTTCCCTTTTTATTCCCTCGTGTTCCGAAAACCCCGTGAGTTTATTAGCGGTGCTGTTCTGAAGGGAAAGTGAACGCCGGGATCAAAACTGCCTTGTCGCGTCCTTGTACGTGGTGGGAGCCGAGCTCTGCCAAGGGCTTGACAGCGAGAGCTGCTGAACTGCGGTGGTGCCTGTCTTAAGGTATCGGTAGCACCAAGTGGCTTCTTGAAATTCATCCTTTCCTCCACGTGAGGTACTCGCTTTGCACATGAGGGAGTAATTCATGTGCAAGACTTCTTGGCATGGATATTACGGTGATGGTATTAAGAGAGAACATGTAGGTGGAGGCACTGGGGTAATAGAAGAGTTTTACAAAACAAGGAGGAGGACCAGGGATCCTTGCGTGGATGTCGTTTGTTAAAAGCCCAGAAATGCCGTACGCGAGATAGCCGTGTTAGAGGCGTGCAGGGGAGCTGGCTCAAGAGCGAGCAGGGCAGCTGCGGTCCTGGTACTATCTGGAAAGGAAAGAAAGTGCTTTTGACTGCAAAGTTGAAAATGCTTAATGGGTAAAAATTCTAAGCATAAATAAAAATAGGCTGACGTTCAGACTTTTAGTAATAATTATATTAAAATGACACAATTCATTAAATAATGCAATACATTCATATCTCTAAATACACAGCAGCTGTTCACTTCTGTCAAACACGATTCCTTTAGGGACTGAATGGAGAGGAGTAACGTGCTGGCGGGCATGGTAATGTCCTGGCGAGCGGTGGGCTGCAGCCTGCCCCAGCGTTTATTAACCAAGGGGGGGCTCTCTGCCAGCGCCAGGTCCCCCTGGCTGGGCAGGGCAGGGCAGGGTCGGGAATGAGGGGGTACAATACAGGCGCAGGAATTGTCCTTCTCCGGCTTTGTAGAAACTGAGTATTGAAAGACGTTTCAGCCTAAGGCTATAAGCAGATCAGTTTGGCAGGCTGGGATGTGCTGGAGTTGAAGCTCATAGGAAGATTTTTATTTTAAAATAACAAAAAAAAATCAAAATAGAGCAATGAAAAAAGCTTGCCAGGTGATGACTAGTTCAGAGAAAGGGAATTCTCTGAACGTAGTGTCATCTTCCTCCAGCCTTTGGTTATGGAAGTCATACATCCCTCCCACTGCCAAGCTTGCAATGCCTCATAATTGATGTCAAACATTTGTTGATGTACCAGTTAACCAGCCAGCAGTTATATTTCCCATTGCTTTCTAAACAGAGGACCTTTTCCTTCACACCAAAACTGAGGTAATGTTCAGACAGCGTAGAAAATAGAAGTGTTTCACCAGCAGATGATAGGCACCTGTGAAGAGCCCAACTGCGACCAGAATTTGAGTTGCTGCTACTGTTGTTGTCATCTGGTTCCTTGTAGAAGCTGGTGAGCTGCGTGGCTCCTTTACACTGCCACGCTTCGTTTAGAGACACCCCTGTGCATCAAGAAGTGTAATTTGGGCCTTAGTTTCTAATCGTGGTGAAAAAGTCTTTGCATCTTCTACCGGTCTTTATTAAATTAAAGTGATTCTACAGAAATAAAATCTATTTGCAGTAGAATACTGATCCTGAAGGTAGTATCTTTGACTTCGGTGTCTTACCCTTTCAATCGTCTAAACTGACATATGAGGCCCAGCATTTGGCACAACAGCATTTATACATGAGGTTTTACTTTCACTTGTGCCAAACTTAATTTTCTGATTATATTGAATCCAGTATCGGGAGGCTCATAGTCCCTCATTTATGCAAGAAGAGAATTCAGGGTTAAAGTTGTCTCTTGAAGCTTCTCTGTGCCAACATCTGTACAGAAAATGCCTATAATTTAGAAACTCAGAGTTTGTAATTTCCTTGTGAATTATTCTTTCCTTGTTCCTTTTCTATAACTATACTTCTATAAATAGGTCGTGGTAGCTTATTTTTCTGTGCTGGTGATGGATCTGGAGTGTTTGTCACCTGTGCTCTAATACGGTTTGTTGTGATATACTGAAGGGTTTTGTCTTGGTAAGGACTTTTCTCTCTTGTGCTTTGTTTGGGATTTTTTTTTTTTCCTCTCTTCATTGTGATATTATTCAGGCGCTAGCTTTTCATTCAGGATCATAACACGGGTTTGATAAGAACACTCTAGAGAATGAAATTCTGACATGAGAAGAGGCTTTGAAAAGCAAACCACAATTTTGTTAACTTGTAGACTAAATTGTGTGGCCCGACATTTGAAGTTTAAAATGGCTCTATGTGCTGGTGAAATGAAGCATAGGCACAGGTATATGGCATCGACGGACTTCTCATTTGGGTGATACATCATTATCCACTGCTGCTTTATAGCAAACAGGTGGCTTCCCCACTCTTTATATCCCCTGCATGCTAACTAACCAGTATGCAGAACCTTCCCCTTTCAGCTTACACCCCCAAGACTCCAAGCCTCCGGTCTTTGGAGACGAGGGGAGGCAGATACAACATTCCTACAGCTTGCCAAGAGTTAGCATCTCCCCTCTGTTGAGTCTTTATGCAATCTATGGATTCTTTTCTCAGTCATTTTATTTATCTGGCTGCTTTGTGCCTTTACCTCCCACTGAGCTCACAGTGTAAGGTGTAGGTGAAATTGCACTTAAGTACACCTAAATAAATGCCCGATTTTTAAATTCTTCTCCTTTCTGAACTAGGTGAAGCCAGGCCTCTGGAATGCGGTGGGAAAAAGAAGCAAATCCATCTACAGGTGTCTTCTGGCTTAAGGAGAAAGGGGAAAAAAACCCAGGGCATCTGGAATCCCTTTGTTTATCCTCTCAGGATTACAAAGGTTGTCTTTTCTCTTTTGGGGAGATTAAGGACTTCCAGAGGGTGCAGGAATAGGGATGCTGCAGGTTATATATTAGCATATTTCATGTCCAACAGAGAACTGGCCTCGCAGTAAGACTTTAACTCTTTCTTTTCTAGAGCCACTGGTAAACATTGTGTGAATTTTTGAGCCTCTATATTTATCAATATTTTCTGCACATTATACCAGCAGTAAACTGGTAGCATAAGAATGAAAAAGAAATGGTTAATATTTGATTAGTTCCACTCGGGTTTGTTTGTCCTGAAGGGTTTATTTAAATTTCTAGTCTCTCCTGCCTCGTTCTGCTCATCCAGTCGCCACTGCTTTTCCCCACATCCTTTTTGCATGGAAAATGGTGTGGTGCTGCTCTCCGTGCTCAGAGAGCTCTGGACCTTCCTCTCTGACTAAGGGAGGTACTTACTGTTTGCTATCTCATGTCCGTCTTCACAGACGGGAAAAAACCCCCCAAACCTCCAGAGAATAGCTCAGCTTGTGGGATACTTTTTCAGTAGGTAATACAATGCTGTGCAGTAAAGGCTGAGTAGCTAAATTCAAGCACCTTCGCTGAAAATGTCCGTCTAGCATCTTTCCTGCTAGAAGAGTGACAGCCCTTCACATTTCCCCCTTAATTTGTACCCTTTGGTTGACTGTGGTATTGATTTGTGCATTAAGGATGATTTAATCTTTCTTCCACCCTCTTATTAAGAGGGTTTGAAACCCTACCTGGAGTCTTTATTAGCTTTTGACATCACAAAGGGAAATGTCAACACATAATGAGATAAATTTCAACATCACAGGGGACTGGAATACAACTTTCACGAAAGACGGATATAGGCAACGCTTACCAAAGTAAAAAAAAAAAAGAAAAAAAAATTAGAAAAAAACAAAACAAAACAAAAAACAGAACTCTTCCTTTCCAGCATCCTTCCATCTTTCTGTTTGTCTGTGCTGCATTATAGTCTTCATTAGAGTTTGTCTTGCTATACAATGGATTGCCAGAATCATGATTAAGAAGCTTATTCAAATGAATTAAAAATGTTTAAATGAAAAAGACCCGGAGAAGTAATTGCCAAAATTTAATCAAGGATTTAATTTGTAGCACAGACCAGCCAAATGGATTTTGCCGTTTTCACTGCACTGTTTGTACAAGGAAATTAAAAAGTATAAAGAGTCAAAGACTCAGCAGTGTAACCCTTTAAGAATATTGCAGTGTACTCACTTATTCTCATTAGCCGTATTATATCAAACTTGCTCCTCGGGGCTTGCAGTTTGCGAAGCTAGACCACAGAAGGTGGAAAAAAAAAAAACCAGATGATAGCGTTTTTTCCAATGTCATAAATTACTGCCAGCACGCATTAGATGATTTCTCCACGCATTGCTGTAAGCATTTCAATGGTAGGTTAAATATCCCCCTTCTTAATGCCACTTAGTAATAAATGCCCTCGTTTTAGCATGTCATCTTTAGCTGAACTGAAATAACTGAGACTAAGGAGCTGTCGGGGTTTGAAACAGAAACATTTCACTTGCATTTACTGCCGAGAAATACATACATGGCACCATTATGCTGTCTCTGTTTCATTGATGATAATAAGGTATCATCAAGCCTGGCATATCTGTTTGAACATGTTTTGCAGAAGTCTAATCATTAAGTAATATGTATCCCATTTCAGCCATCGTTTCCGCACAAAGAGCCGTACAATGCAAGTGACAGAACAATACTTTACGAGCCCTGAATAGCTGGAGCAATGATAACTTCCAAGGTGCATATAACAGACCCAGAATTGTGCTCTGAATTACAGCGCTGAAGGGGTAGGAGGAGAGATGAGAAGTCCCTGCTTGTGAGGAGGAGGAGGCTGAGATCAAGAACCTATTTCTTTCCGCTTAGTTGTAGTTGAATTCAACATTCAGCCGAGTGCCAAACGCTCAGCCTCTTTTCCAGGCAGAGAGCGAAGATGTTCCTGCAGCGAGGCGCTGCTCTGCGGAGCCGACGGCTGGCGACGGGACGGCCCTCGCCGAGGGACGAAAGGGCGCCGGGCGGTTCGGGAGCTGTGAGCTTCCTTTCTTCTCAGACTGCTGACAAGGGATGTCAGAAGAAGCAAACCGAAGGAAACGTGTGTGAACCACAAATTGCCAAATTGTGAATGGCTTCTGGCTAGCCCAGAAGAGTTACGGGTTCTCCCTCCCCTAAGCCGAAAATAATGGTAGTGATTTAAGAAATGGGAAGAAAGAAAAAAGCTGCACGTTTAGTGCAGACCTGAGGTGAATCGTACCGACCGTAATAGCACAAAATGGCAGCTAAGTGTGTAACACTGCGGGCAGGGTGCGGTGCTGCAAAACCATTCCTTTACTGCAGGGGAGAGGATTTGGTGGTCGTGTACAAGTCAAGTTTAAGGGAAATTGTGTGAAGTCGGTGCTTCTCACCCCTGTGTCTTTCAGAGAGACAAAGGTGATGTTTACCATTTCTTCCTTTTTTTTTTTTTTTTTTTGCTCCTGTAGCACTCACTGAGTATTAGTTTGATAGCAGAGGTGGACTCAGTCTCTCCCCACAAGAGGATTAGTATCTAACACGATAAGATATTTTCTAAAAGGAAGGAGCCTTTCTGTGAGCAGAGGCAAGAGCCAGCTGGGGCTTCATCTCCTTCTCTGCCCCTGCAGTCCCTGGGAGCTCCTGCTCCCTTCATTCCTCCTGTCTTGTGTGTTGGAAAAGTAGGGAGGCAGAGCTTTTGGAGAAGGAAAACTTTCTCTTCTTGAGATTCTTGAGCTCACGAGCTTGCTTAGCTTGCCTCTGCTCCTAGTTGTTTTTGGTTTGCGTGTTGCTTTTACGCAGTTACTCTCTTCCTCTTCACAGAGCACTTTTCATTTAAGGCATCTCTTGCTTGCTTGGTTATGTGGTTATAATTTTATTTGCACAGCAGAAGAGTCGCTGATAAACAAAGTTAAGACTTTGGAAGAGGAAGGAGTCCAAAATCCAGTGGTTGAGTTCCAAATATTTGAATTTTGTTCCTTATCCAACCTCCTGAGCCTTTTAAAGATTGTGGTAGTGTAAATTATGCAGCTGCTTTTCTATTTTTTGTAAGTGGAACTTAAAAAGGTCATTTTGTTACATGAAATTCAGGCGTGTTTTTACTTCTTGTCTCCCTTTTAGAGACTGACATTTTTATAAAGTGTGGTTACTATGCGATGTAAAATTCTTGCATTTAAAAGAACAAATAAATTCTTTTGAACAAATAAGAGCAAAAACATTATAGTATGAGATATCAGTGGCTATTATCATTCCACATGTGCAACATTATTTTCACAGTTTATCCTAAAACGAGTTTTATTTGCCATTGCCTTTCACCCACACAGACCTTAACGTTCGTATTGTAGAACTGGCTGTGTGTTGATACTCTTCCCAGTTGATGGAGCCCAACTCAGTGTAGCTCCTTTCTGTGGTCATAAAGAAAAGCAGCTTAGGTCACTTTTAGATTGTACCTAAACCTGAAGAACAGCCACATTTTTCTTTAATCTTTTTACTACTTGTTTGAGTTGTAAGTTGTAAAACTAACAGATGACACCTTTTTTTTTTTTTTTTTTAAAAAATTCCTGATGACCTTTTGGAAATCTCTGCTTTACTAGGATGTTTCAGGAATGCAGTGATTTGCCCGAGATTATTCTGAAAGCCTGGTTTTGAAAATGAGAATGAATGAATTTGTCCCATACTTCTTCACAGGATTTCCTGAGCAGAAATACCTGTGCCTGAGCTGTTCAGCCCATGGTGTGTGGGTTTGAGACATCGAGGAAAATCTTGGACAAATGGCCTTTCTTTTCTTTTTTTTTTTTTTTTTTCTCCCTAGACAACGTTTCCACCAGAAAAAAAAAAAAAGCAAGTCCAGAGAAACAGGACTCCATGGTAGTCCTGGTCATTCTATGCTTAGCATGAGAGTCGTGCAAGAAAAGAATGTGGTGAACTGTATATCCCCCAAATTCCTTTATTTTCTTTGGTTGTTATAGAGGTAAAAACAAACATACGCACTTTGACAAAAAAGGTGGTGGGTTTTTTTTTTTTTTTCTGGTGACAGTATAACAGAAGAGCGTTGTGCGAAGCCTAATCCATAGCATGGCTTTAGCTTCTTAAGGGGCCCTGGTCGGGACGCTGCTGCTTTCCCGTCCCTGCCAGTTCCCCAGCAGGAAATAAAACAGGGAGCTGCTGCCTTGATCCAAATAGCCGCGCACAGCATTTCATCAGGGAAACAGAGCCGAAGAGGAATGTTTAGACTGATAAGCTCTTAGAAAATATTTCTGGGAGTGCACTTTTTGAACTGGTGAGCAGAGACAGTCTGTCTGCGTCAGGCACTTCTCCTCCTCCTTATCATGGAATTTACTATTAAAAAAACCCACCCCCCCCACCACCACCTCCTTGAGCGCGGAGGGAACCTTGCACAATGCCGTTTCTCAGCAGCTGACTCTCTGGAGTCATGCTGGAGGTAGTAAATGAATAAAGCCGTTTTTAAAAAAAAAAAAAAAAAAGTAGTGAATAAAGCTATAGCATCTCAACTATGTTAGAGAATCAATCATAGGCTTGAGCTCATTTGTTCCACTAGATTGTAGTCTTATAAGAAGAGAACTGCTTGTTCCAGAAAAAAGTGTGAATAATGTGATAAAACAAAATGAACTGCAGAATATATTCTAGCCAGCAGCCAAGAAATTATTCACACTGACAGATATTACAGGTACAGTACATTTTCTGTCTAGAATACCACCTTCTAGTTTCTTTTAGCATATGCATGATGGTTGCCGTTTTCCTACTTGCAGTACAGAAATGCACCCGGCTGTATATATACATTTGTGATACGCTTCCTTTTTTCGTATGTCATACCTGGTAGTCAAAACGATCATTCTTTAGTTAAAGCAGCTGCCCTTGCATATACAATTATTCAAAAATATTTGGCTGTTTTGGTACTTCAAATACTTAGGGTTGAAATAGGAGCATTGTTTCTCTTCTGTTTTTACTTTGAGCTGATGCAGAGAGATGCACCTTTATGTTTCTAGAAAGATGAATGGACAGTCAGGCCAGAAAAGTAGACTTGCTGTAGTCTGAAGCGATGATTGCATGGGCTGCAGTTTTGCTTTAGCTCTGGTAAGGAACTCGTGTGTTTCTGCCCCATCGCTTGGAGCGGTTTCTACTGTATCCCTGTATAGAGCATACAGCACAATATGGAGCTAGGTAAATAAATCCCTGTGTTTCTTTAATCCTCATCTTGCATTTCTTTCATTTGTCGTCGTAGAGTTACCTAAAGTAGTCGTGCTGATATCAACTTAGCTTTGTTAGGACTGCAGCCTTTACTACCAACTCCTGAGTACTGATGTGTGGAAGAGTTGCCTAAATTAAGTAGGTTGCAAATTAAGTAGGTTGCATCAAATAGTAGGGGGGACAAGGAGGAGTTTGAAAGGAAGAAAAAAATAGCCTGAAAATGGACAGACCTAGAGGAAGAAGTTAAGGGCAGGGAGAGGAAGATAACTAGTGATACACACGTGTAACTGTACTCTTCTGCTTATGGGTGCTGTGTTTGAAAATTATCACGTTCCTTCTACTTCCATCTCTTATCGTATTTACAACCTGGAGCCTCACGTGTATGATTATTGGATATGTGGTAGGTGTTTTGCTGTTGACACAAGGACCTTCTGGTTTTCTTCCTATCGCAATTTTTTGTGCTTCCGATGGAATATACGTCTTACACGTAAACAGCTGCTAATCATTTTTGAAAATACATTTGAAGCTGTACATGAAAAACGAGAGAGTTTGTCTAAATCTGTAAGAGTCGAACTGATTATATAAGTATGTTAGAGAAACCTCACAAATCACGTATTTTTTTATTTTAAGTCATGGACATGATTAGTACCAGCACCCTCAACCAGTGATCAGGTTTGAATGAATATGCATTTATAAGTCAATTCTTTGCTTTTGCCCCAAGTTCACTGTGATGGCAAAATCTTTTCAGGATGCTGGGAAAATGGATTTATTCCTTTACTAAGTGGACAGAAACATCGTTACCTCAATTACACATTTGCAATTTGCCTTTCACTCTTGGAAGTGAACAGGCAGACACTGGGTTCGCGTTTCACTCCATAAAATGTTTTGTTTGGGTCTGTTTCCCTTTGAGAGCCTGACTGGGGAGGAATGAGGTCATGCGTTTTGAAAGTACATCACTGTGTGAGGATTTTCTTTATGCATAGCTTCTTTCTGAGTCAGAAGCTTATTCTGGCGTGAGTAGCTGCTTATGCCATGTCCTATAAACTGTGTCAACTGAGGACATACCTTTGAGTAGTGGAAAGCAGAGAGAGCCCAGTAACAACGGACCACAACGGGTTTAGCTTAACGTATGGGTAAGCCTCCATTTAATATCTGAAGGCTACAAAAAACCAAACCGATGCCTTAAAACTCGTTGATATTCTATCTATGTGAATATCAGGCTCTTCAAAGTTCCCAATAGACGGCCAATACGCGTTGTGCCATTGACGTTATGCCGGCAGAGACAGGCGCACGCCTTCGGCCCAGTCCTCCTGATCACACCCGAGCTGCATGGGCTTTCGTTTCTAAATGCCAAGGTAATTGACATATTGTGTCTCAATTTAAGCCCCATTACCATTCATTAGACATGCTCCTAGTTAATTATTTTAAAAAATAAATGTAAATAACAAGTGTTAATTATACCCTTGAGGCCATTGATGTGTACCATGTTGGCATTTCATGTTTAGAAAGGCTGCCTGAAATTAGAATAAAGAGCAGTATAATGCAAGGAGGAGGTTTCAGGAAATATTATCGCTAACATAATATTTTATAATAGCGATTTTGTCAATTATAAGTCTTCATATTTAAATAATATTCTAGTGAGAATCCGTTATGGAAAGCAGTTAGGTGATTTGTTGGCTGCTGTATTTCTCTCTGCATTTGAAAGGCTTATTTTGTGAAAAAGGGGTTTCGACCAGCTATAACATCACACAGTGTTTCTGGGGTGGTCTCTGTACATGTTCGCTTGTGGGTTTGTGTCCTGTCACTTTTAACATTGACAGCTTTCTAGAGAAAGGTTGTAACAGTCTGTACCTCCCCGGTGTTGTTCCTCTTTGCTGTCTGCTGTTTCTTTAAACTCTTAGCCAAAAATTTCTTCTTACGTCACTGTGTAGTGAAATAAAGTGGGTTTTGTACAGCCAATCGGTTTAGATTCTTATCATCATTTTCTGGCGTGGGGTGTCTGAACCAAAAAAGAAACCAAAGAGAAGCTACATAAGCCATGAGTTTCAGGTCCATTTGTTTCTCTTACGGCCATATACTATGTGATGTCCATTGGATTTCATTCCTTTTCCTTAGAAAAATAATTGTTTCCAAAGGGCCTGTAGGGATCATCAGACGTACACTTTCAGATTCTCCTCAAGAATAATTTTCTGTGAAATTACCCATAGGGCCTGTTGTGAGGGAGAGCCAAGGCAGACTTTTCTTGGAAGCAGAACTTTGTAACATGGAAGGATAAAACTCGGCACCTAGATCTGACTCAAGATCAAAGGAGCGGTCTGGGGTTTGCTCCAAACATCTCCTGGTGATAACTGCTGGATCCAAGCCCCTAACCTGTTGCTCCTTCCCGGGATTCCTCGGCCATGCTGCCAATGGGGCAGTCGACTGGAGGTGTCCGTGGGTGATACAGGTCTGTCTCAACATCAGGAAAGGCTCCAGCCAGGCAGTCTTCTGCTCTGGGGAGTCTCCAGCCAGTTTGCACCATGGCAATACTTTTTACAGAGCCAAGAGACAGTTAGGTATTCACAACTGACTTCTTCACCCGGGAATCCTTCACCGAACTGGGCAGTTACACTGTCTGTAGCCGGGAGTCACTGGCATCGGGACTAAGTATCGTCCCTCATACTTCCAAGCTCTTGTGGATCAATATGAGATGTCACATCCCCTGCAGATCCCGCTAACAGCTGCTTCTCTTCCCCCAGTGCCTGCCAGGCTCCCTGCACAACCTGCTGCCTTTCTCCACCTCTTCCTCAGCCTCGCTTTTACATTCAGAACTGGCAAAAAACTCGTCAGGAGTTGCAAGGCTGTCCTCTGCCACTCAACAGGGGCCTGGCACCTTTGGGTTCTTGGGGTGAAAGTGAGGACACCCTTCTCCCAGTGACTGCAGATAACGCATCCTTTATTTCCTGAAGCTGTCCACATCATATCACAGGCTGTCTTGGCTCACTTGAGAGGGGGAGGCGGGAAAAAAAAATCTTCCCTTTCAAATCACATTGTGGCTTTTCATCGCTTGTTCTGTGCGTAGGGCTGCGACGAGGCCGATCGATACCTCCGTGAGATACGGGGGGTGTAAGTGTGCGGGGCCGAGTCTGGGTGCTGGCGATAGCGCTGTGCTCTCTCTGGGCCTGCCGAGAGCCGGTCGGCGTGCCGGAGCGTGGCGTTACGTGCGCCGCGTCTCCCACAAGAAAGGAGACGTGAACTTTTCCTTTTGGGTTTTGTGACGGTGATAATGACACGATAAAACGTATGCCGAGGGGTATGTGTGTAAACTACGCGGAAACTCATTTTTCTAATCGGCTGGTCAGATTTTGTATTGTCCTGTCATCTTTCCATGAAAAATAACCACAGGTCACCTTGTCTGACTCTTGACAGTGTTATTGTTTGTCCTATATTCAGTAATAATATAAGGAAATTCCAAGTAATTTTATCTTGTGTTTGTAAGGAAGGGAATGTGGGGGCTGCTCGAGAAATTTGAAGCGTTATATAAACTGCTTCAGGCATTTAAATACATTCCTTTGGCTGCCTGGGGCATTC
>NW_009610197.1:118323-139608 GCF_000690535.1 Cariama cristata
GCATTCCTGAGCCCTAAAATGCCCTAAAATTGACAATTTGAGGAGCGGGTTATTAAGATTTGTCCCCATCGCTGCTTCTGCTGGTTGTCTCTGCGTTAAGGTTGAGATCGAAATTATTTAGTTTTTAAATCTATTTGAAAACATGCACAAATGAACTTATGAGAAAATGTTGCCCTAAGCATAATTTTATGACCCATACATTTTGAATATTTAAAGCAGTACTAATAAAAATAAAGCAGTGAATATTCTCAGGGGTTTAATTTTGCTGGTGTGTGTTGATCTGATGGTTTGTGAGTTTTACTACATTTCATTAGGGAAATTTTACTAGAGAAATGGAGTTGAATATACAAAATAGTTTATCCTAAATTGGCAGCATGAATCCTCAGTAGAGCTTGTTTACAAGTACTGATTCACTTGAACACTTACTTTATGAAGAAACATTGTGGAAATAATTTTATTGCCTGTAGTACTTAAGCAAGAAAGATAGAAAGAGACTTACTGAAACAATCTTCTTTTGGATGGGAGCCTCTCAGATCCTCACAAATACTCCATACATTTATTTATGTGTTGGACATTACTTTCCTATCCATCAGTATAGCTCGAGATAAGTTCAATAAGCCCATTTTCAGATATCTCCACTGAAGTTTTATTAATATTGAAGTTGGAAATCAAATAAATTCTGTGAAGCCAACAGCACTGAAATTTTACAAGATCTCAGCCTTGAAGGGGAAAATGCTCCCAAGATTAAAAGCATTGAAGGCAAGCACGCTCTTTCCTACAAAACTTGAAAGTTTGACTAGACACACTTCTGTGAAACTAAACCCCCTTAGCATCACCTCGTTTTCTGTTCGTAATGCCATAAGCTGGTAATCTAGCTAGGGGAAAAGCCCACACGTACGCTTTCAAAATGCTCGGAGACAAATAATAGATACAGTATTTTTAAGAGAAAATTGTCATAATACTGAAAACAGCAAGGGGGAAAGTGTCTTTTCTTTCAAAACAAATTTGCTTCATCACTGCGTTGGTAATTTATGCTTTTTTTTAAAAAAAAAAATTGTTTTTGTTTTATTTGGGGCTGGTTTTGGTGTTTACTGAACGCTTTCTCCCCCCTCCCGCACTCTAAAATTCAGCAGCAAGTTAGATTACTGTTTACTCTCCCTTGGAGAATACTTGCTTCATATTTCCTTTTTAAGATAATGGAGAAACTCTTTGAAGTGAAGCATTTAATGGGAATTAAGTATTCTGTGGGGTGACAGTGATTTCAGCCAGTGAGAGGTGAAAACTGTTCTTTTTATTCAGACAATGTATTTTTTTTCCTTTATAATCTTGGTCTTTTTTCTTGGTATTTGCAGCCTGACTGCAAACAGGTACTGGAGAACAACATTTCCATGTTCACACAAGACTTCTTTTCTTGATTTCAAGTCCAAAGAGATTTGGACAGACGTTTAAACAACTCCAGACATTTCAGGGCTGACTTAGCTTTAATACTTCTGTCACGTTTCTCTACCTCTTCTATTGTGTTGCCTGGTGTTTAAACTGTGTTATTAGAGGGTGTTATGCACTGCACTCGAGCAGTCATGTTTTACAAGTTTAATGAAGACCAGGCAGGATAAATTTCTAGCGTGGCCTGTTGGTTTGAATGGAAGCTTCAATCTCTCCCTAAGTCCCAACATGCGAGAGCTTTACAATGTGCTGAAACGAAGCGCTGCTTGCCGTCGTTGGACCTGCTCCTCACAACGCCCAAGTGAGCTACAAAGCAATGCCAGTTTGTCATCTTTTTACGATTTGTTCCTTTTCTTTTATTAGAGTTTTAGTCGCATTGCGTTTATAATATTATGGGGTTAGTAGAGAGAGCTATTTCCAGTTTCTTATTTGATAAAGGGATTTGATAAGTAAGAATAAAATAGCATTTAGGTTAAAATTTGGATTAATATAAACAGGAAAAGAACAGCAATTGGAATTATTTGAACAAGTAGAATTTATACAAGCATACTTTAGAGTGTAATACCAGCTGCCAGTGAAGGGAATGCTGTGTCCGTGCATGTCTCTTTATACGTCTGACTGCCGAATATGGCAGCTACTTCTGAAGTTGCGTTTATATGTAAGGGAAAATACGCGTGCAAAAATAAAGTATTGAGTATGCTACCTAGTGTACAAGACAAAGTCTGGACATGTTGATCTCCATATTCCTCTAGTTCATCTTTCCTGGGATTTGCTTTTCATATTTGAAACTTCTGAACAGCGTAATGTGCGCATCGCTTCGGTGACCTGAAAAGGAGAGGGCTCGCTCTCTGTTGTGATCTCATTTTCGCTTTAAAAAGGATGGAAATCTTGAGTCCGGCAGCAAGGCCTGGACCGTTGTCCATGACAAGGTAAGAGCAGTTGTGCTGAACCTGGCCAAATGCAGTAGCTCCTCAGAGTGGCTCTCAGCAGACGCTTAAGGCAGAGGCATAAGCACTGTGAAGGTACCGCAGGGTATTTCTCTGAACAGTGCAATATGCCTTTTTGGTAGCCGGCAGGGGAATTTCATTTCAGTAAAATGAGAAGAAAAACAACCAACATCTCAACGATCTAAGATGTGTTTTGATCTCCGAATGACTTCAAACTTTTAAATCCCAGTATTATTGCTGGGGGTAAACAATTTTCTGAAAAACTTTAGAACATCTTTAACTGTTCTTGTTCTCTGCTCTCCTTTTGGTGTACACTTTTTAACAAGGAAAGTTTATCCATATAGGAAACCAGTGAGTAATAACAAAACAGATAATACGAGTGTTGGAAACATTAACACATTCCTAAAAGAGCCACCCCCGTTTTATGATGCTAAAGTCTACATCCTCGCATGTGCTCTAGATGTAAGGGCAGCACTATGGGAGAAGGAGCCTATTGATAAAGGCTGTGGGGAAAAATGTCTGTGTGACAGGTGTGACAGCAGGTACCTCTCTTCACAGGTGGTCTTTCTAAAAGTAACGGGCATCCATAGTGTTCATAGATGTTGGTGCAAAAGATGGGGGTTTTGCACCAAACTGGCCTTAGAACCTCACCGTATCGGTCTGCCTTAACTCCAAAACATCTGACTGAGCGTAGGGTTTGACTTACCCATGGCAAGTGGTTAGTAAGGGAGAGAGTGTGTCACCGATGTGCAGAGAAGGGCTGCTCATACCGGCAAATACAGTCTGCAGCCCAGCAGTCTGTTTCAAAACGCAGGTAGAGTGAAATCGTGGTTCGCATTTGAGTGTTGTTGTCTTGAGGACCTGCTTGTTTTCCCTGAAGTTTTCGTGTTGAACTCGAAATTATGATCATTAATGGTAGCACCTACTTTGAGATACAGTGCCCTGAAGTCATCGCGTGAGCACCACCATTACGAAGTCTGGCGTTATCAATATAGCTCTTGTCTGAAACAGTGCTTCCTCGTCACCAGTAGCTGTGGGAATTGGCGTGAAACGATGATGTTTCATTAGGCTTTGAGCCATGGCAACGGTGACTATCAATATTCTTTGTAGCGTGGCCACAACAGTGCCACAACAGTGGCAACTGGGTAAAGACAGTGCGTTGGACTCCACATGTCTCAGCACCCTTAAACTCAACACTCACACCTTCATCAGCTATGATGTTGCTAATTTTTCAACTTTGTATTTGCATCTGGAGCAGTGTTACGAATAAATTGTTCAGCTAGTCTGTTGGTGGTGGGATGACCAGTTTGCGCCTGCTTACGAATGGGCAAATTTCATGCAGGTGCATTTTTTTTGGAAGTACATTAAAAGCAATGATATTGTTTAAGCTCTGAAAGCACGAAGTTTCCGTGGCTTCTCAGAAGATGAGAAGCCTGGTGCCTCTCTCGCTTAGCTGCTGGCTTTGTGGAAGGATTAGCACTTTATTCTACTTTAAGGGAGACAATTCTCTTTTCTTTAGAAAAATGTACCATGTCTACTTGCATTATTCTGTCTTTAATCTTAGAGGGGAAAATCCTCCTATAAAACATTGTTATAGAGGAGATGACTAAATAGCACTTAGCTTTTTTTAACAATGTAGCCAATGACTGAAAAAGTAGTATAACGCCAGGGAAGAGTTAGTCTCCTGTTCCTCCCCAAAAGATGGATAAAGGTGACCGTAGTACTTGAGATAAAAAGACTAGGGCTATAAAAGAATAAGCGTTAATTTTTAGATGGCTGGTTGTATTTATTTTGCTGAGTTTTTGGTCTGTCCTTGTTATATCTGGATAGTACAAGAGACTGTTTAAGGTAAGACTTGTTCTTTTTTTGTTTTCATCAGCTAAAATAATATTGTGTTTCATTATGCTGTATCCTTTTTATATGAAGTAGGGCTGCATTGCCCATTTCAGATAATATTGGAAATGTTCTGAAGCCTCATTCATTCTTTTGGAACCCAACCAGCCACAGACACGCTAGAATTTTGGCTAGTAACCATTCAAATTACAACTCCAATTTTGTACTTGCTTTATTTTCTTGGGCAACAGCAGGGCCCTCGCTTCCTTTCCGAGCAATTCTGGGGTTTTTGTCTGCTGTCCCGTCAGGAGATTTGGAGGAGGCAGCTGTAAGCACCAGTAATAATACAGGGGAGTTGGGAACACAGTTGTGATGGTGCTCAAGAATGTCTACGGTCTTGAAAAGATGTTTGGAGGGAGGGAATTGGTAGATGAAGACGCATCAGACCTCAGGGATGGGTCCAACTGTGATAGATAGCCCTCAGATGCAGTGGGCCATTTAGTGGTGGTGAATTAGATGAATATTAGTTTGATAGACCGTACAAATATAATTCATATATCCATACCACATTATTTCTGATGTGTGCCTGTCATACTTTCCACGTGCTAAGTGCTGTAACCAGAATTGGAGTGAGGAGGTGGTGTGGTACGTGCTTTTATTGGAAGATCGTGAAGAAGAGTACACAATGTCTAAAACAAGTGGTAGACCTTAGTGATCTGTAGGAGACCAAGAAGGAAACAGCGCATACTCTGTTTATTGAAAGCAATCAACCAGAACAGTTTAACTTGTAATGAGACTGATTTACTTGAATGTCATCTTCCATCTGAGAACTGGGGTATTTGACTGTGTCAAAAAAGGAGTATAAGTTTGGGGAACAATGGCTGCAGGACTGTGAATCAAACGAGACAGATCTATTCTAAAATATTCAGAGGTTTATGTAAACATTTTATGTATTCTGCGTGTAAAGCGTATTTTATGGCCAAGAGCACTGAGCAAGATGGATCTATTTTTCCCTAAGTCAAAATGGAGCGCCGGGTCAATTTAGAGAACAAAACCGTTGCACACTGCAGCAAATACAATGATGTTCTCTGTGAGATTATTTCTTAAATACATCATTCAGGCTACCAGATATGATTCATTTCTATTTTCTTGTTCAGGTGAACACTCTCAATTGTAATTTTACTAGTATGTCATTATTTACACTTCCAATTAGTGTAGCTATTGTCGTTAAAAAGACCAGAAAAAAAAGGGCATGAATTTTATTTTTCTGTTTTATAATGAGTTTACAGATTGGTATAATGTAACGGTTTGTATGCAAGAGTATAACCTTCCTCTGTTCCTGTCTTTCTCTCAAATAAGATATAAAGCATGGCTGAGTTTGTTTTAAACACAGAGGAGAAAAAAAAAGGGACCTGAGGAAGGTTTTGGTGGAGCACTCGGCAGCAGCTCTTGCAAGAGTCTCCGATGAAACATTTCCTGTTGACCACTACAAGGTTGTAAAATTTAATAGAAATTCCTTGTCATTGTAACTAGCTGGCCTCCTGAATTCACAGCATTATATTGGGAAGCTTAAGTGCCACTATTCCACATGCGTGATTTGGTTCCTCCGCCACTTTTATTAGCGTTCATGGAGTACTACACTGTAAAGATGGCCTTTCATGCTGGGAGCGGGAAAAAATGAAGTCTTTTCGCCTGTGGGAGAGGCCTCTCTTCATTTCCTTTCCTTTCGTTTAAACAAAGGAGACACTAGGAAATGCAATAGAGGAACCTCTCAAAGAAGTACTGGCTGCCATTGAGCGCTTCAGTTTCGAGAAGTGTACAGAGACGGTGTGAGCTTCTCGGCCCCGGGCTTTGTCCGTACGTGGCCGTGGTGTGAGGAGGCAGGGGGAGAGCTCAGCGGCCGTGGCTGTACTCTCCCCACAAAACAGGTACAGCCTGTGATGGAGGAGTTCGGACTCTCCCCTACCTCCTGTCTTAAACTCCAGCCTCACAAAATTGCCCCCGCATCAGTGCATGGGGAGGTGAGGTGAGGCTTTGGTTTGTGGGTTTTGCTTCTTTAGCCTATCCTTTAAGGCTGCCCTAAAAAAGAAGCTGATTGCAATGGCGGCCTTCCTGATGAAATCTTCATTAGGGAATGGGTTGACGCCATCCATCATTTCGTGGGAATAACTGAAATGGTGTCTGGCAGCAACAGCGCTGGCTCTCTGGAGCAGAACTGAAACTACAGCCTCAGGGAAAAATGTACTTTCATCCTTTTTACCCAACAGCTCCCCCAGCCCCCCAATTTCCACATAGCTCTATCAAGCAGCTGATTCACACGCTGAGGAGAGTGGATGTTTTATGTGTAGTTGAACGGCGACTCTCCCTAGGGCTCTTAAGCATTTAGTTCATTTTTTTTCTTTGGGAAGAAAGAAAAGAAAAGCTCCAGATGTTTTGAGTTTACTTTTCTGGAATCGGTGCATTGCAGACAGCTCCTGTGCCTCCCTGGGAAACAGGTAACCACCCACGCAGTCCTGCTGGGGCAACGGTCAGCCCTTGATAACAGAGGTACGGAGGGGAGTTTCATAGAAGGAGCATTACCCACTTTCTCCCATTAATGTCTGTCTTTTCCAAACAGAGTTGTCTGGGGGGATTTTCAAGGCTTTTTATTTGAGCGGTACATGAGACTTTTGTTAAACTCAACTCAACTCCACTTCCATTGCCAACTGTCTTAGGGATCCCTGGGGGCAACTCGGTGCACTGTAGCCGTGTCCACGGCGTGCAGATGTTGTGCGGTGCGGTCGGAGTCACCGCTCATGCATGCTACGCTGTGTCGCAATGCACAGTAAATCCAAAGCACTGAGCCATGAATGTGTCGCCCGGATGATTTGTGCGAAACAATAAATCCAGCATTTATTGCGTTGGGATTTACATGTGGACATGGCAATTGTTTGTAAAGAACATATAAGTATGACGTTCCTAAACTTGAGTTTACCAAGTGTGTGCAATAGTTACGGGCATAGATTTCTCTCCAAAAAATTCCTGGATAAAAATTGCTGGGAGTTCACACAGGAGGATAAGTTCGTGAGGCATGGGTAGAAAAAGCAGCGTTGATGTCATTGATGTCATGCACCGGGTCTGGTTTTTGCTTGTAGTTTTCTTTAGGTTTAATGTGTATTATTATTTTTTTCATCAACAACTCAAGGAATAGTTGTCTTTCAAGAGTAAATACTTGCTCCAGCGCCAAAAATTTTCTTTAGGTAAACCTACTGCTTCGTGGGAAGCATACTCATTTGGAGTAGGCTGTGGCTTTTTCTGTGAAAGAAGTGACTTGCTGTCGTACATTTTTATACGTTTTCTATAATTGTTTTCAGTTGCATATAGCGCATTTTCCACAGCATAACATGTTTGATCGTACTTGCGGAAAACGTTTGAGGTGTTTTCCTAAAAATCAGTAACTAATAAAATCGACAAAAGTAAAATCCCATGCAGTCAGAGTTTGTTACGTAGCCTTCATGAAGGAAAGAGGCACTCTGGGTTTGCCTGAATTCCTGTGAAATTAAAGCCCTTTCACTGGACACAGCAATTACTTTTATTCCAGTGCTGGGGATCTGGATAGAAACTGGTCTGCAGGGCTCTGCCTCACCCCCAGCGTTATCTGTGTGTGCTGACTTCGACTGCAGCCAGGGAGAAACGCTCCATCTCTGAAGTGACCTTCCGAATGATAAATGCTTGTCCTCTGCGAGAAAAGAACCGGGTAGAGGAAGGAGGGAAGGCAAGAAAGACCGGGAAATGTTCCTCCGTGTTTAGCCTAGATGTAGGGAGGAGGATTGTGCCTGGTGCTGAGCCATCCCTGTGCTTTTCCGTACTCGGCAGCCAGCCAACCGTCCTTTGCTTCTCTTCCAGCTCGCCTGGCTGCATGCTGGCCCGCTGGCAAGGGGAGCTGCAGGTACAGGAGCGAAGGAGTGCCTGTGCAAAATGGCAGTGCTGCCATTGGCATTGCCTTCAGCTACCCCCTGTTTCGTCGTGGTCGGCATCTCGTTCCTGTTCGTTTTGGCAGGGAAAGGAGGAAAATGAACTCTTAATTTTCTGACTGGTGCCTACATTGAATGAGCACTGCCCACATCCAGCACTCATCCCTACCATGCTCAGGCACAGAAATAGAAAGTGAGGATGTCAGCATTCGCAAACCAGGAGTCCAAACGGGATAGCACATAGTCATGAGAAATGTTTATGACTGGTATTCAAAATGAAGTTTTAAATTAAATTGACTTTTCCTTTATTTATTTTTTTTCATTGTAGAAAAAGGAAAGACAGGTCTAAAAGCTTTTTCTCCGAGTTCAAAACTAAAATCGGGGTGTCTTTTTTTTTTTTTTTAATTACTGTTTTTTCCTGGTAATTTCACATTCACTGTGAGTGCACACATTTCTGATGTATAAGTGACAGAAGCTCGACTTGTTTCTGAAGGCAGGGTCCTAATTTCTTAGGGCCGTAAGCCTCAGCCGTCCTTCAGAAATACCGAGCAGATGCGACTGGGAGAGCCGCACAGCGATGCTGTCACCTGGGGAATGGCCACGTTGCCCCACCACGCTGAGCCCTTCCTTGCGCTGCAGGGAGGGGAAGAGAAGAGTGCTGGTCCCTACAGCAAATTCAGAGTGGGTGGTGGCAGCAGTAGGAAAGGAGGCTGTCGGTCTGGCGTGGTGTGTGGCGCTTGAAATCTTCGGGATGTAATGTGCCGGCGTTCCTGTGTTATAAGGAATCCAGAGAATGGGACATTTGGAGGGTGAATTGCTGTTGTTACTGCTGTTGGCTTGCTGAAGTAGCAGCAGGTGTGTTAGCGAGGGCTCTGCCTTCTTCCCCGTCGTCTGGTGTCATTTTTCTCTGCCTGGACGGCAGTACTGAGCTACGGATGTGCTCAGGACCCGGTGGCAGGGGCGCCAGGCTGCCAGGTTGTTGTGACAGCACAATTATGAGCGTGTGCAAGCGAGGCAAGTGGCATCAATTCTGCGGTTTCTGCCACTGGATGTCAGGAACAGAAAATTGCATGAGAACCATAGTATGATTGAAATTGCCAGGAACATTTAAATTACGGAATCACTGTGCTCCCAGGCTGTAAAATTAAATGTTACTGCTCACTGGAGTAATTGAGTTGAAATGGCTTGCAAGAAGGCGCTCAAGTAATTGTCATTTGGAGAAAGTATTGTCTGCGTTCAAGTTTCCATATTCACTTTCTGAATGGGGAAGCCGGTGCAGTGCTTCTGGGACGTCCATCAGGAGCAACACATCAGCCAGGCTAGAGCGCCAAGCCCAACCTCACCTAAGACATGCCGCCGTCGGTGGGAGAGAGGGACGCAAGGATGAACAATCCCACGCGCAGAAGCCCCGCGTGTAAATGTAGTTCAGCGTTTTGCAGCGTCGGTGCAGATCAATGGGGATGCAAATACAGAGGTAACTCAGGCAGCCTGAATGTTCCTGTAACCGAGCCGCCCATGGTGCAGGCGTATCAGAGTGGAGCCAAGAAAGGATGCCGCACGGTTAGCTGCAACGGTATTGTTAGCACATCATTCCCTGAGCACCAGAACTAACAAAGCTTAGTTTCCTGCAGATTTCTGTTGGAAGGTTGATTGATGGGGGTGTTTCAGGAGCTCATAAGATCTGAGTGAAACTTTTTCACGATGAAGGCATTTTATAAGGCATCTCTCCTACGTGGATACTCTGCTGTCTAACAAAATGTAAACACATACTACTTTTTTTTTGTTGCAGCTGGGGAACTTGCTTGGTCTCTCATCTCCCTTTACAGCAAAAGAGATGTAAAACTGTAGTTTATCTTTGAAAACCTTAGCTTTCTGTTGGGTTTGGCAGTAAGCTGCCATTATGTTAAGAAATGATGAACACAGACAAACAGCATGTTTGCCTCTTTTCCCTAGGAACTAGGATAAAACAGCCACTGTTTACTGATACAGATGAGAATGAAGTCTACTTTTGTTTTTCTAGTCATCTTCCAAACACGGCAGGGTGAAAGAAGACAACTGAAAGTGAATGAGCACGTGTGTGTGTGCATGCACACGCGGAGCGGAGCACACGTTGATGGTTCCCGCAGAGCCGTTCCCCCATTCTCTCAGGCATTCACGTAGAAGAAAATACTCTGAGCTCGCAGGTTGTCTTCCACTAAAAAAAAAAAAAATCTGGGAAATGAATAGTTGTGGTTCCTAAGAGCATAGCTGAAGAGGAGCAATTGCTCCATCCGATTGAGGAATGAAGCAATAATTAGGTGAAAAACGAACAACGTAGGGCATAGTTAATTGCTCAGCTAATCGTGCTGCAGTGCAATGCATGAACAGAGGGAGCCTTGAGCGGACATGGGACTGAAAGCAAGTGGAAGAAGCGTTGCAGTCACCTTGTGGAAGATACCACACTTCCACTTACATTGCATTAGCTAAGCAGGAGGGTTTTGAAAGTGGTATTTTTCTTCTTACTTCCTATCTGCCCAAAGTGCTTATCTGTCTTTAGCTCTATGTATTGATTTCTCTGTGCTCCAAGCCCTAAGTAACCGTGAATCTGCCCTTCGCACTTGCGTTGGAGCACTGTGTTGGGAACTGTCTAAAATCAGGTTTGAAAACGAGGCATATTAGTTTAAACAGTTTTCTCCCATCAGGGATACCGATGAGACTGAAATGTTCATGCTAGCCAAAGGAGAGTAAAGCGAGCAACTTCTACTTCAAAGTCATTTGCAGAGATTTTTTTTCTGGTACCTTTTATTCCTCTTAACTAGCTGGCTCTGCTGTCTCAGTTAAGCAGCAGTCACTGATGGAGAAGAAAAACTTTTTTCTTTTTTTGGTAAAGAAAAGGGCCTTGAAAGAGTATGGGTTAAGTTTAAACGCTTGTTGCTTTATGCTGCTCCAGTGATGTAAAGCAGCTGCTAACTCACTGTAACCATTCGACTGAACTGGATTTACAATGCTTTGCATTGCTGTGATGATGCCAGGCAGCTGGAAAAGACCAGTGACTCTGTTCCTTTAAATGAAACAAAAGACTGGGATAATTAAAAGTACAATGCTACTTTTATCTCGGTTTGACATTTGTTTTTTCTTCGACTCCCTGTTTATAAAGACCAGATTGTGCCCATGATTGCCATAATCTGAAATTAAAGGGAATGTTTATGGAAAAGAGTACTCTTCAAACTGAGGAAGGGCAACAGAATTCAGCCGTGGGAGACACGTGAGGAACAGCAACCTTAAAGTGACAAACGTGATTGAATTAGGATGAAAAACTCTTTAACTCTTGTCACAGGCCAAGTACACCTCTGTTAAAGAGGTATTCTGTTCTGACTGTCTCCTGACCAGCTGTTGATCCCATTTGCTATCATTAAAATCCTTTTTTTTTCCACCAAATGCATGCAACTCTATCAGTAGCCAGCATCGTAATTAGGGGCCTAATCCTGCCATATTCATGTGGACTGCATCGCATCTCCTCCCGCACAGGTACGGAGCGTTGAGGTTGCTTTGCTCTGGAGCCACCTTGTAGGATCCGTCCCCGCAGGACGGCAGGGCCCGTCTGGGTTGAACTGTGGCTTGCTAAGTCGGCATACCTATCTGGGATACTGAAATAACTGTCACACCTTTTGGGGAGGAAGTTCATCGCTTTGATTTTTTTTTTTTTTTTTTCCCTTTTCTTTTAACTGTATGCTCTTAGCGAGGCAAATATGCTGTGCTTTGGAAGGTGCTGCAGTTGAGGAAGAGGTAGATAAATTTCTCCTCCTTTACTTCACACAACCTGTGTAGTTACTGTAAAAAAGCGGCAAACAAGTCGGGCCAACGTAATATTTCATATGAATGAGTGAAAACATGAACATTTTTTCCTTTTTTTTAAAAAAAACGAAACAAACCACTAATCCTGTTTGCTATTGAGGAACGGTGATGGTGGAACACCCAGTAAGGACGTATCGGGAAAGACGGGCCGAAGCGAGCTGCCGTTTCAATAGAAAGACCTAAAAAAAAAGCCAAAAGGGGAAGTAGTCATGTCATGTACTTGCACAAAGGGGTTTGTGTCGTGTTGTCTTGTTTTCCTGCTGGCATGTCTTCGCCCGTTGGTTTGTCTGGAAGGCGAGCTGGAATGCGCCGTGATGAGCTGCCCTTGGCGCGGGCGGCGCGGCGCAAGAAGACCGAGCGGCGGGTCTGGCCGACGGTGATTGATCCCTCCATTTAGGAGGCATAATGCCTTCTGAAGCAAAGAGCAGATCAAAGACTTTAATGATTGACAGCGATTTATGCCGCTTTTGTTTTTAATTCCTTGACTCCTGACACTTTAAGACGGGACTTTATAAAAGAAGGATGCCGTATCCTAGGGTTACGCCTCCTTTCATAACAGGGAAAGCTGAAGGAGCTGTGGAGACTGATACCCAGATTTCAGACATATTAGTTTTTATTTAAATCTGAGGTTCAGAGGTTTGTGGGCATGCTGTTTCTGTTATTAAATCATTATGGACCTACCTGGGGGGAAAAAAAAAAGCCAACAATCTTACCAGGAGTGCCTCTATAAACATTTCTTACTCTCCGTAGTGTAAGGCTGGTATATTAAAAATTCTTCAAATAGCTGACCTTGACAGGTGTTTTATTTGAGCAAACAAAACAATAAATAGTAATATAATCCCTGTGGAGCTGGCATTAGGCTTTGTGGGAAATGCATAATTTCCTTTACTAAATGTAGGAAGCTGCACAAATTCAATTTCTTCATTTTTGTCATTAATACCAAACCATCCTGGAGCTCTTTGCTCCTGAGGTCCGAAGCCCGTCGCACACAGTTACACCAAGGGTTTTTCTGTGGTTTATGTTTCGTTTTTCTCTCCTTTGTCGGTGTAGATGCCCTTGGGGGGTGTCTGCCCGCCGGGGTGCAGCAGGGAGGAGAGCAGCCCGGCAGCCCTTGAGCCCCGAGAGCGGGCGTTACACCGTCGTGCGCGCAGGAAAACAGCGAGCGGTCTCTTTGCTGAGAGGTGCCAGGTAACGCTGCAGTGCTGAGCTCGCGGCCGGCTCCGCTGTCCATCCCTGCAGTACAGTATAAAGCAATTCTTGTACTTTTGGCTCCTTGCTTCTGGAAGGCCTCATAATTTAAGGGCTGATTTGTTTGTTTGTTAGTTTTAATCTAGACCATATGTGGGTTGCAGTTTTAGTGGCTGTATTTGACATGTTCTGGAAGGATGATGTCAACTTAAAAGACGTGCTTTGCTGAAAACATTTTGCCCTTCCTGCATGCGGCAGAAGCCATGGTGTTGTCCTGGGGTCTCCAAAGAGGGGGACGATGGACTTCCTAAATTGCTGTCGTACCAGGCAGGACCCAGCGTTACGATGTATGTACAGCCTTGGAAGTTCCTAACCCGGCCTTCCATTTTAATGGCAGACAAAGAGCGGTCCTGGAGAAACTTTAGGTCTGAAATGTAAGTTAATTTAGGCTATTTTCTATGTATTACATAAAGCAGCAATGACTCCTATGTTTTCATTTTCCCTTATAAATGAGTAAGCTCCACTGTTAGATGAGTAAAAGCTGCTGTTAACGGTGCGATGACAGGACTGATACTGAAGGGACGCAATCTCCAGGTTAGCTGGACCTGCAGCCTCACCCCAGATGGCAAATGCTGCCTTTTTATGCTTACTATAAAGCCTGAGGTCTTACCCATTAAGAGATGATGGCTGAACTGTGGAAGCCATTAGAAAAGCCCATCGCCATACTTTACTGTTCTCATAAAGTTCATGAATTAAGATCCGCATTTTAAGCATCATTTACTGTTAACTTCTCTATTAACTATTTATGTATCTTCAGAAAAAAAGTGGTCTTGTAGTTGTTCTCAGGGGGTTTGAGCTATGCTTAAATCCTAATTTGTGAATTCTGTTCAGCTTGCTAGGAACAGAAATCTTTCCTAGCTTAGAACATATTTTCATAGGAAGACTTCAACTAAGTTCAGTCATCTTTGTGTTGGTAAACTAAAGAATTTGGTTAAAATGTTGTGAACGTGGAAGTCCAGTAGCCCAGGTATAGCTAGAAGTTTGACAGTTTTTAAAAAATGGAGGAAAAAAAAATAATTGCTGTTTCTTTATAATACAGTGGGCACAAGGATAAAAGAGCCAAAAGCCAAAACCAGAGGGCTGTATTTTCAAAAGTAATTAAAAAAACCTTTGGTACGTGCTTGCCCGATGGTTGGTTAAAAATGTTCCTTACCTTTAAGTGTTCTTCAGGAGCGTATGAGATTAGTGATGCGCGCTCTGTCGTCGTTTCTACAGCCTTTCATCCTGGGGTTTACAAACAAGTACGGTGCTTTAGCATGTACATAACACCTCCCGTTCAGCATAATTTGGTGTTGAACCTGCTCGGCCAAGTTAATATTTACTCTTTGCTTGGTTTTTAGTCAGTTCGAACTTGGGTAATTGACAAACTGCTTCAATGAAGTTAGACCAAAGCTTAAGTCCTTTGTATCAAAAATGTAAGAAGTCTTTCATTTCCAGATTTACTAATGCATACAGTGTTTAGAGCAAAAGATTAGGAAAGGTATTCCTTTGCAGCTTAATTCTGGTCCTGTTGGTGGTAGAGGTTTTCAAATAGCTAGTGTCAGTTTGATCTGCAAAATGGTCGGCTGATTAAGACATCGTTGGTTTATATACTTGAAACAGCTGAAACAGAAATCCATTTATACATTCCCATTTCCCTTTTTTTTTTTTTGCTGGGCTCTTTTGTTGCTTGTTTGGGGATTTTTTTCTGCTTACTGTCTGTTTTAGGAATACAGGTTCTGGTGTTGCATATACTTTTCAGGCCATACCTGCACATTAGGGGCTGCTCATGAAAATGAGCTGTTCGTCTGCCCCGCTCTGAGCCCTGCGCTCGTCCCTTTAACATTGTCTGGCAAGGAAAGGCCAGATGCTGAAAACCCCAGGGGATTGCAGGGGATAGTATTGAGACCTGTATGAGGATGAGGTCGGAAGGGACGGTACCACTTTCACCTGCTGCAAGCGGCTTCTAGGATCAAGCTGGAGCTCACTTAGGAGTGAAAGCGAACATAACCCAAACCGTTAGCCAAAAATTCTTGGGCTGACTTTAGATAGCAAAGTTAAATTCAGTCTAGTCGTTTAGAACAACTTCTTCCTCTCGTTTCCCTCTCTAAAAGGTTAAGCATAGGCAGTGCAAAGAAAAAGCTTTCAAAATCAGAGACTCTCTTCAGGCTGGGGTCTGCAATCCACGCAGTCCTCTTTGCCTGTTCACATGGACTTTAGCACCAGGTGCAGGTGCTAAAGCGGAGTAGTTTGGGATTAGGATCATTGAGGTCCCTTATGACAAGAGCTTAAGCTAAAACATCTCTTAAATGTCTCTTACAAATGCTGGAGAGAAACTGTATGTGATGAGGTACCTACTCCCAACTCTCCTCCTTTCTGCCACTGTGTCCCAGTGCAACCAGGGAAGGTGAAAGGGCTGTCATCTCCTACACTAGTCTTCAGTTTAGCCAGATACTCCAAATACTGCACGGAAATGCCAATATTTCTGTTGTGAACCTTAAACTTTAGTAAATACTTTTCTTTCCACAGTGTGCAGTCTGGACAATGCCTGGGAAATATTCAGGTTTTCTTTTTGGAAATCACAGCCCACGTTAATGGCCAAAGTATAATTAATTCATAAAGTGGATAAATCAAACAGTTCTTAAAAGTTTGTCTGAAAAACGGAAAATATTTTATCCTTGAAGGCACCGCATTTAAAATCAGGGAAGTCTTCTTGCTTTCCCTTGAAGAGCCAGGCTGGCTGTACAAAGTTGGGTGCATAGTGAGCGTCCGAACCTGCCTGGTGTGGGCATGCAGCCCTTTGAGCACGTACCTCTGCCTTTGTGTGCGGTTCAGTCCTCAGCAAGTAGCGTTAAGTGCAGCCGTTCGCCTTCGACTCCGAATGCCCGGTGTTATTCAACGGCGGTGGTACAATTTTTAATGCAATGATTTGGGATGCAAAATAGAAAGTTTTAGTTTGTATTTGTAAAATCTCTGCAAGCCAAATCTTCCCTCCGGAAGGGTACTTACTGTGTAAAAATACTGACCTGTTCTCTAGAATAAATAAGATTCCCATACCTGTGAAGGTGTACTTGATCATGCTGCAGAAGGAGAGATGCTTAGTTGTACTGCTTGCACCTAAGCATGGCTGTATTATTTTCCAAAAGAACAGAAGCTTAGCCCAAATAAATTAAGATTGTTTTTAAGATTGTGATAGAAGATTACCATTGTATTTTAAAGTGTTTGCAAAATACGAGATGGTAAAAGGTCGGTCACACTAAATTATAGGACGAGGAAAGCCCTGAGCTGTCTGTAAAAGACACCTTTCGCAGCATGACTTAAAGGTGGAAGACGTCGAGCTCCATTGGACTCAGCAAGAGAGATGAATTCCACATTGATGCCTTCCCTGAAAACCTCTTGTCGCATCCCCTTATTTAATCTTAAAGCTGCCAGCTTGGACACCTCAGTTTGTCGTAATGAAGTGATCCGATAGAAGGAGTAAGATGCTTTCAGGAGGGAAATCCAAAACACTTAAAGGACGAAATGCTGTTGAAAAATGTTTCTTTTTCTTTTGGGTGCTGTTTTCCTGATCAGAAGGCAAAATCTGCTGACAAAGTTATGTGTTGAAAAACTTAGAGGGCTCCCTTCCGTCTTCTTTTGATTGTCTCTATGCGAGTATCAATCGGTTCCAACCCCCCAACAACTGACCAGCTGAAACTGGTACAGACCTTTTCTTACTGGGCCCGTTTCCAGGGAAGAAGTTGGGATTTGCCACTGCCGCGTAGCTTGCAGTGTTTGACACGGAGGCAGACACCTCCTTTGCCCACGCTGCGGATGGCCACGCACCGACGGTGCCTGGTCCCAAGCCTCTGCGGCTGGGACGCAATTGGGTGACGGGGTGGTGGTGGGGGACCGGGGAGGGGTGCCCGTGTATGCCCTCCCATCTCAGTCAGCAGGCAGGTTTTCCTGCTCTCCTCACTTGGCACGCGTTAGGTATTCTCAGAGTCAGAATCATGTGCCAGAATAGTTGGGATTTCCAGAGCAATCGTATTGTGTTTTGTCAAGAACCGTAGGGCTTGAGTAGTACTCTTCAGCAAAGCTGTGGAAACTGCATTTTTCGTTGCCCGTAACAAAACGACCTCAGTTTGTACACTATCAAAGCATCTTTTGCTTTAACCACATGCCTTGTTTTTGTCATACTCTAATCTTCCCTCATAATGTTGCTTTCTTTGAGTTTGTTTGATGTAGACGGGAACACCCACGCCGAGCCCCACCCCCTTTTTTTCTGCAATTAATTCTGTAATCTTTAATGTGAATATCTCTTGTTGAATCTTTCAAACCCACTTCTGAAATACATAATCTTCTTCACCAGTTTGGCATTGCACTTTCCTCCATTCCTTTCAAAAATGTTTAGCAGAGGAAAGGGAACAATTTCCCCCTCTCAGGGAGACAATCCACTCGTCGCTTTGGGGAATAATTTGGAATAAACAGATAGAGTTTGCACATAGAATTTAACAAGCTAAATAATAGTCCCGAGGCCGTTTCTTTCAGTTTTGTCCAGCACCAAGCTTGTGATGAGTCTTGTGAAATCTCTAGAGTAGTCGCTATTCCCATAGTTCTTCCTCACGCTTCATTTTTGGTCAGTTACTGCCTTTTTTTTCTTCTGTTTTTCAAATACCAAAGGAAGCGTGGTAGGTGGCCTGATGGAAATTTACTGAGAAGCACATCCTTCAGCTGGGGAAATCAGACTGCTGCACACCAGCATTGATAAGACTTGGGCTTCGTTGCCCTGGGGTTGGTGAGACCTGCAGATATTAGAGGCACAGTTGTGACCCTCCTGACGGAGGAGGAGGCAGAGCATGCTGTTACCAGATCAAAGCGAAGAATTGTTTTTAAACGCTGTTTGCGATCGCTCGGTGTGCAAAGTGACTGGCTTCTAGCTGAGAAGTTATCCTGCTGCAGTCGGAGAAGGATGTAATCCTGCGGCATCTTGGAAAAAATGCTGTTTGCAATCGTTCGGTGTGCAAAGTGACTGGCTTCTAGCTGAGAAGTTATCCTGCTGCAGTCGGAGAAGGATGTAATCCTGCGGCATCTTGGAAAGGTGCTGTCTGCTGACCATCAGGACCAGCGCCGTGTGTCCGCTGGAGAATGTGCAGGAAGCTTATACGGAGCATCCGTGGGTTTGCTGAGGACTCGGGCTGTTTGTTCTGGTGCCACTTTGCTGGCATAAAATCCAGCCCCTCGGTGAACAAGAGGAGGACGTTTTCGGCATGCGGAGTGCCGGTATGCAACGAGCATTAGTGAAAACACCCACCAAAATGCCGAGTCTTGTGCTCTGGGTCCAGAAAAATGGCACCCAAGGAAACAAAGTCTACTTGGGCGTAATTTGATGGATGGCTGGGGAGAAAAACATGGGTTGTTTTCTGCCTCTGAAGGTGTTTTATTTGGTGTTGATGGAGAAAATTGAATTATATTCTAAGAAAGTAGCAGCGATAGCTGAGGTTTTTGTGTTGGGGGAGGGTTAGTACAGTACGCTCATACATTTTGCTTTTCTTTTCAGAATATTAGCGTTGTTGTGGCTTTTTGTTTCTCCCTTTCAATGGAGGAGGTTGACAGAGAGGTTAGATACCAGTTCTGCCTCAGTGATTCATTAAAGCAGAGCTGGAGGAACGGAAGTCGCCCCGTTCAAAGGTGTGGGGAGTGTTTTATTGTTCTGCACGGTGCTGTGAATGCCAACGATTTTGCAGCTGTGAAAAGGGCTCTTAATGAGTTTCAGCATTTTAATGTACTTCAAGTTCCCAATTGTACAAATTTAAGAAGCTTAGCAATTCAGTATCTCCTGAATAATAGCATTTATTTTATACTCTAAATACACTTGGGGAAGTCTCAGCAATATTGCAGGAAGTCTTGGTAATATTGTGGCTCCTCCTCGATGTAATAGCTTTAGAGGACCTAATTGACTTGAACGGTGGAATTGGTCCTTTAAAAAACGTGCACACACAATTTTTGATTAATGATTTATTATGGGGCTCATTAATCTTTTTTGGCTCAAAAAATGATCTGAATAGTTTTCAAAGTAGAAGAAGTTGTGTATGTTTTCATAAACTGTCTTCGTGATACAGCGCTTGCATTTCAAATCTATCATCTTAAATTTGCTGAAAAATAACCTAACCTAATGTAATTTTTAGAAAAACAAGTCCAAACTCTGAACTACTTGGTTAAAAAAAGGCATCTGAAGAAACATCTAGATAGGAGTACTTCCTCTTAGAATAGTGAAAGCACTGTAAAATGACCACGTAATACGTGTTCTTCTTCCTGAAGGATCCCAAAGTGCTTTTACACATTTTCTATAGTCAATGTGGGTCATTCACCCATCACTTGAATGAAACCAGTCTTTACTGGCTGCACGAAACAACACTCTTTATAGGAAGGAAATCACAAATAACTCTTGCTTTTGAAACTCTGGGGAGAATTTGAGGTAGGCAGATTGTAATTGCCCAACTTGGAAGCGGGCCAGAAGACTGTGATTAATATACCCAGGCTGCGCTTTAATTGTCCCAAAGTAGTCAGGGCCTTGGTTTCAAGTGCGCTTGGTCTCTGAATAGTATTTCTTTTTCCTCATGTTAATTTTGGAGCTTATAGAATAGGTGGCAGGTTTAGCAGAATTGAAAAGCGGGGAAATTCTTTACTTACGTGGGGGCCAGCAACATTGGGACGGTGCAACACAATTTTCTACGTGTATCTCAAGTGACAGAAGCTGGTTGTATATTTTGGTTTTTTGTCCTGTTCCACTGCGTGACCTTCTGATTTGGTTGGCTCCCTCAAAATGTCTTCCCCATGCGTCAATATTTTGAACTCTTTAAATATCATTACTTTAGGTCTTAAAATTAATGGCAGAGTAAATGCAAATGGCTCTACTCCTTGACTTTTTGGTTTCTCAGGGAATTGCTTGGTCCATCGAAACAGTGTAATATCTCAAAAACCTGTGGAAGACAGCCTAGCAGGTTAAGTTGATTGATCTATAAAATTAGGGTCGCGTAACTTGAAACTGCATCCCTTAAAAAGCAAATGTACTGCAGAGGTTGTTGATGTCTTTCTCAGCGGAGCCAGCCTCATCCCCTCCCCAGCGGGATAAGGCTGGGAAGCCTGAAAATGTCAAATCCCGTCCTGAGGCTGCTGGATGTACGTCCATCGGTGACAGTCGCCGATCTGCACATCCACAACTGAGTCAACGTCAGGCTGAGACATTACTCAGTGGGATCCAGGGGATATTTTTTTTTCTCTTGGGGAACCTGAGAGTTTTTAAGGGATTTTGTGTAGAGATGTCCAACTTCCATATTTAGAACATAAGGGTGGTTTCGGTGGTTTCGGGTTTTGGGCCTTTTTTTGCAGGTGGTGCACAGAATACACGTAATATTAGCTTGGTCTGTTGACAAAAGTTGAGCTGAGCACAGATTTCTCAGGGCTGCAAATTATCAAGTTTGGTCCCTTAGGTTTAAAGGGTTTACATGGCTTGTAAAAAGCACACGCATGTCCACAGCTGTCTGCGTTTTACCGTGAGCCACCAGGAATTGCTACAGTCACGATGGCAACTTCACAGGCAAACTCGGGAATTTCGTCGGCATCCACTTAAAGGCGTTGTACATGGTACCTTTCAGTTCTACCTCCTGTAGGGACAGCTGCATTTTACCTCCTCAAAAAATGGCTGCAGTTGTTTCCCAAGTATTGGGTGATTTTTCTGCTTATGTCATCAACTGCTGATATCACTATCAGCAAGGATAAGCAGTGGCGTAAGGAGTGTGCCTCTGATAAAACACTCCTAATTTACATGATAAAATGGCACTCTCTTTGCCCTGGTGCTGCAATATGAGATAGCTGAACGTTTAAGATGTTCAACTTGTAAGCCTTCAGCTTTTCTCTTCGCTGAAACTGGTTTGAAAGCAAGTTGCGAATACAGCACCTGGGAGAGGTAATCCAGAAGCCAAAAGTATTCATTAGTTCAAGTTCCTTTCTTTAACTCTGTCTTTTTAGTTATAAAAAAGATTCTGAAGCTGGAGCAAAATGACTCG
>NW_009610198.1:0-58998 GCF_000690535.1 Cariama cristata
CTTTCTGCCAAATATTTTTCTTTGTTTGATGTTCAAACAAAATCATTGTTTGACTTCATAGAGACTTAAAATTTGCTGCAGATTCCCAGCCTGCAGGGAACAATGTCAGACTTCAGAGGAGTCAGTGTTTAATCTTCGAAGGGATGCATTCAGCAGAAGAGTATTAGGGATTTTCTCATTCTTCATTAGAAAATGGTAAATTCTGGTAAATTGTTGATTGGACACATCAAGAAATTGGATTAGATATACAGACTCTTTGTTTCTTGTTGCTGCTTCAGCCATGCAAGGCATAACAAATTCATTGCCTTTTGACAGCTACATGGTGTCCTATACTTAACTGCTTTTCTGACCTGTCAGTGGTCTTTAGCTTTGCCTAGTCTATGGTTGAAATTAGTTGGCAAGTAACATGTGATGAACAAGCCGATACTGTGCCTTCCCTGTCAAACCGAACACCAATAGTGGCAACTTCCAGTGACTGTAACAGACATTTGCTGATGACCACTAACATTTGTATGCTTGCCTATATGGATATTCTTTAGTGTTGGTGCCCTAAACCAGAACAAAGGAAAAAGCATACTTTCTACCCATGGTAAGAAAGAACATGGCCTATTGTTTCTAAAATTGATGAAATGAGAGGGGAAGCCCTTCATTTTAAAACAGTTTTTTACAGACATGTTGTTAGTGCTAAAGATTGAATCAGAGTGCTGTTGGAATATGGAAGTATTGATTTGGTTTTTTCTTTGCAGCTTTGAACAGGCAAAATGGGTAATAAATGAATAAAATGAAGTTTAAATGCACCAGCAAATTCAATATAGCAAATCAAGTAACTCAATCCATACTGCATACTTGGAGAATTGCATTACAGCTATTGTTTCACTTTTGGACCACAGTGAAATAGTTTTTGAAAGATTCCCATTGTTTGTTAGGAGTTGCATTGTGCCCAGTTATGAGCTAAGAAATACTTAACTTCCTTTTTTCTTCAGATACCCCCACCCCAATTCTGTTGCCATAATCATTAAGAACTTCATTTGAATGAAGATTTCAATGGATCACTCTTATTAAAATCAATCCCAGAGATTATGCCTCCTTTGCAATGCTCCATGTATTTATTAATTCTACAACCAATACAGTTTTCTGTCCGTGTATGCAGGCTTTACTGGAAGTAGTGAATGACCTCTTTGAGGAACAGACTGACTTGGAGAAAATTGTCAAGAAAATTATGCATCGGGCCCAGACTCTGCTGAAGTGTGAACGGTGCTCAGTATTACTTCTGGAAGATATCGAATCACCAGTAAGTATGGCTGCACATTCTGTAGAAAGGCTAATATCTGAGTGATGGAGAAGCTGCTTTTATTGTGGTGAAACTGTTTCATATCATATGTAAGTACTGGACAGCAAGTATTCTTCCAGCACGTCATTCTTGCATTTAAGTTAGGTACAGGTTGAATCTTTGTCAACACCAGTGTTGTGGTTTAACTCCAGTAGGCAACTAAGCCCTTCACAGACACTCACTCATTTCCCTACCCCAGTGGGATGGCGAAGGGAATTGGAAGGGTAGAAGTGTGAAAACTCATGGGTTGAGATAAAGACAGTTCAGGGGTTGAGATAAAGACAGTTTAATGGGGAAAGCAAAAGCTGTGTACACAAGCAAAGCAAAATAAAGAATCCATATGCTACCTCCAATTGACAGGCAGGTGTTCTGTCACTTCCAGGAAAATGAGCCTTCGTCATATGTAACGATTACTTGGGAAGACAAATGCCGTTACTCTGAAAGTGCTCCCATTTCTCCTCCTTCCCCCAGCTTTTATTGCTGAGCATGATGTCATATGGTATGGGATATCCCTTTGGTCAGCTGGGATCAGCTGTCCCAGCTGTGTCCCTTCCCAATCTATTGTGTACTGCTCAATCTACTCACTGGGGTGACAGAGTGAGAAACAGAGAAGGCCTTGACACATCCCAGTGTTACCAACACTGTTTTCATCACAAATCTGAAACATGTTATCATACAAGCTACTATGAAGAAAATTAACTCTATCTCAGCCAAAAGCAGTATAGCTACTTTTTCAAATGGAAACTGAAAGGTACGTTTGTGATTCCTTCTGGTCATTTGAAGGCATTTAATGGGATTTCTGTAAGTTGCTGATCTAACTGATCTAACTATTGGTAGTGTGATACAGCTGATACACTGTGATTCTCAGTTGTCTGTGTGATGGACTTAGTGCCTACTACAGAGAGGCTAGGGCAACTTAACTGAGAAGCAAGGTGCTGTTATGGGAAAAATGACCTGATTTGTTATGAAATATTTATTTGCTCAGTTAATTTCTTTCATGGTATAGCCACTAGAAGGAAAGAAAATTCCTGTCTTGTAGCTTCCTTTACATTTACCTGGAATTTATGACCTTGCTAACATTTTCAGGCTAATGACTTATCAGATGAGTGGTGCTTGCAAGCAGTTTCAGAACCAGAAACAGTTGCATCATCAACCAAATCTTCAATGCTCGTTTTTAGAACTAACCTTTCCTGCATACATTCCAGTAAATAATTATCAGATGTCTTAGTTGGTATTTCTACAGTGTCCACACTTTTCCATCTGTTATTGTTGTTTAACTGTAGCAAACTGAAATACTTATGTAGTTTCTATTCTAGTATGTAACATGTTACGTCTTAGTCAAACTACTCATCTCTCAGAAATAACAGATAAGAATAAACTCATCGAGACTTTGCTAACTGATGATCCTGTGTATTCAGCAGCTCAGTGGGCTTTACAGCAATCTGATCAATGTCTTCACAGTAGTCAGCTTCTGAACCTGTCTCACAAATGGTTTTTTGTGAAATTCAGTGTTTTAATGTGGAAGAACAGCAAGCCAGTAAGGCCTGAACCTTTACTACTATACTTTAATACAAGTAACTCTTTAATACTTTGCAAAATAAATAATGAGAACCATCCTCAGTTCCTAAATAATGAAAATGCTGTGGAAAGATAAGTCCTCTTGTTATTTTGACCTAGTAATTTCTCCCTGAGGTAACAGGAAATCCATTGGAAAAGAGACATTTGCATACAAATGTCTAGACAGTCATGTACCTCTTCTTGTGACAGGAAGAAGCTTTTGCATTGAGCAGGTGAAGTGAAAATACGACTTTCAGCATTACTGCAGTATGTTTGGTTTTTGCAACTGCTGTCCACTTGACCAAGGAATAATTATTTCATTGCAGAGCTCTGTCAAGTTGAACAGATGGATGGAAGCTATATGAAAGTATTTGTCAAGAGTTGGATTTCACGCACAGTTTTGATATGAGCTTTCACTGGGACTTTGTAGTACTGCCATTCGTAGGGTATGACAGCCCCTTTAAAAATGTTTAACATTTTAATGACTATTGTTATTAGTAGTAAGATAAGTGACTGCTTTTATGTTGGTAGCTCCCTTCAGTGTTTCCAGGCTATTCAACACGAACTATCCTCCTTTCTACTGATTTGAGAAGCAGTTGAAAAATAAAAATGTTCCTTGTTATATCATTCTTTTTTCTATCCAAGTGTCTTTGGACTCACTGACTGTGTAATTGATTATTTGTTGCTGGGCTGCGACTTGTCTAAATGATTATCAGAGACAGAATCATAATTTTGTGTGTATGGCAGAAAAAAAACCATTATTTTCTTTTCTGGAGGAAAGACGATTCTCATTTCATTTAAACTATAGAAATTAAGTTCACTTAGTGGAGTATGCTGTGAATTACACTAACTTTCATAAAAACAGGATCAAGGTTTGTATTTAGTTTTAAATTCTATAACATAGAATATATATGTTTCTAGTTTATTTTCTCTTTCTAGACCCCCCACACTGATTTTAAAATTACAAGATACAGTTCTACTGCATTCTTATGAAATGCCACTGTGTTTCCAAGTATAATGTAATTTTTTTTTTTCACAGAACAGTACATTGTGTGTGTGGGCTGTGGGTGGTATTGTTCACTTCCTTTTTCTGCTATTGATACTATTTCTACCTTTGAGCACGGAGGGTTTTTTTTCTAAACCACAGGCAATGAGTTCTCATTCCTCTAGACCAAATTCTGAAATGTGGACAGCTAAGGTATTCAGTTAAGCTGGAACTTTTTCTAAACAGTCATAAATCTTAGGTTAATTTGGAGTAGGAGAATAACATCTTGCCACCCACTTGGTCATTTTTACAAGTGGCAAAACAGTTATTTCCTCAATTTCCCCCTGTTTTGGAGGGTTAACCTATGTCAAAATAGATCTCCATAGAGTAACTCAGTGTTAAGCCATGTCTAAAATATTGTCATTTGTACATTGCCTCAAAAGCTTTTACAATACAGAACCGAAGTGGAAGATGGGGACCCATACTAGCATTCAAAAATATTACCTGTGTTCTATGTCACATTAGCTGCTCTCAAAATGTTTCACTTGTGTGCTGCTGGCACATATGTTCAAGGAAAATTGGTTGCAATTAGTAGTGAAAATGGGTCTTTCTGTTTGTTTTCCTATATTAAAAAAGGTGCAATTTCGGTAAAGCTCCACAATTCATGTTCCAAAGCCCTTTGAAGGGAAGCATATACTGTTTCATAAAATAGTTGCATGAAAGAATCTAAAGATATAATTTGATTAGATATTGTTTGTTAGTGAACTGTTCATGGTGTGTATTTTGGACATGAATTCTCCATTGGGGGGAATACAGATTGAATTTTTATTCTAAGACCATTGGATAAAACCACAGTTTAAATATAGGAACATTACGTTACTAGTTTTTTACATATTCATCTTAATAACAATTTTAAGTTACTTTTTTTCGTGACAGGTTGTGAAATTTACAAAATCCTTCGAGTTGTTATCTCCAAAATGCAGTGCTGATACTGACAACAGGTTAGTGCTTATGTTTTCACATAGTTTTAAATTTGCTTGATCATAGTTTTATTTTCTTATGGAAACTTGGGTAGATTTGATGGAAGAGTGTGAGCCTACAATTTTTACTCAGACAAGACTCCTTGCTTCAAATGGAGACTTCCTTGTATAAATATACATCCTTATTTTTTTATATATATATATGTGTGTGTATATATATGTGATAACATTGTAGCAGTGTCTCAGAGAAGACACCAGAAAATAACTGATGACTTCTTATTTTTGAACTCATGGAGAACACACAAATGTTGTTTTCCATAGTTAATACTGAAGTAAAAATGACAAAATTATTTTAGATTGTTGATCTCTTACAAAATGCCTCCTTGCAGTTGTGTTGAAAGATTTCCAGTAAAAATTTATTTCTGCTCTTGTTGTCAAGTTGGAAAGCCTAAAAACCTCAGAGAACATGTATTTCTTAGAAATTGTGATCCTGTGAATAAATCTTGTTTGGGAGCTCAGTCAAAATATAAGTATATGTTTTGCTTAGTAGGATCTGTATTTAAACATTGATAAAGGGCTAATTGCAAGTAGTAATAGAAAGAACTTTTCGTCCATGTGGGGTTACTGCATGAATTCCTATAAGGTAATGCAACTGGTAACAGTCCACATAAAATGTCCTACATACCAAACGAGTGGATGAACATTCAGGGCTATTGTGAGAAACTTTCTCCTATCTGTCAGGCCCCAGCCTCAGTGATTATCATACACGTTTTATGCAAATCAATTTATACTGATTCTGAATTAGAATTTTCCATATCAAATGGCTGCCATAACAATAAACCTAGCCTTCTGTCCAGCTTGCTATCCATAGCTTAGCAAACTTGAAGATTACTTTGTGCTTTGCTATATTGAAGCCCTTTAGGCAGCTTTTAAAAGCATTTTTGGGTAATTTGCCTTCTTTCGTGCTTTATTTCTTCACCTCCAGTGTGGTAAGAAGCTACCACTTCATTAAGGTGAATGTACACACTGTACTCCAGATTATGACAGGTCATAATTCTTAATGCTTTTCATGGATTGATCTCACAGCATTACAAAAATAAGTAGTGTTATTTTTAAGATGTGCAAGCTGACAGCAGAGTCCAGGGCCACACAGAAAGATGGGTAGAAGCTAGATCTCTTCCATGTTCTACCCACTAGTTGAGAGGTGGGAATGGTGAGAGAAATGGAAAAGGAAAACAAGTGATAAAAAATAGGAAGGTTTAAATATGAATAAATAATCTGTTGATTCATCTGGGAATCACAAGTAACTGCATTTGACAGAGCTTCAGAGTAGCAGTTGGTCTTTCCTAGGTCAATTAAATGGGTGAAAATACATTCCTTTTGTTCAGGGACAGGAGTGTGAATCAAGGGATGTGGTGTTGCTTCCTGTTTTTCTCAAACTTGATCTGTAGCCAGATTAGTCAGAACAATTGAGTTGTGTCAAGATAACCAAGCTGGCTCATTTCTTGTTACCATAGTTATATTAGCATGTTATCAAAAAACAATTTGTAGTAGCCTGCTCTGCAGGTAGCCAAGTGAAAATTATTTCAACTTTAATCTGAGATATCAATAAACACATGCAACTTGGTAACTAGTCTTTATAAGATTGATAAAGATATACTTCTGTGCATATTTATATTAAGATTTATGGCTTTCTCTTTCATTTTTCATTGAGTGGAGAGTGAAAGTTGGTTTTACTAAGACCAAGGTTAGACTGGCAGGTATGATGTCACATTTGGATCTAGCACAGGCACAGCTTGAGTTACTGCCACTACAGTGGGAAAATAAAGGTTATTTAGGATACAGAACAATGCTGTGAGCCCTTGACATTTGAGCATTTTTCTAGTGTGTTTTGCCCTTTGCATTCTACATTCTGCAGCCATAACTGATGTAAAGTCATGAGACCTTTCATGTGGAAAAAAATGGCAGGATGAGTTTCTTCGTCATTACACCAATGAAGATAAATATTATTTCTTTGAAATTTTAGTGGAAATCCAAAGAGATTATAAACTGAGAACAGTTCTAGTTATAAGTTTTATCTGAAAGAGAGAGAAGCTCCAAGGACAATATAACTTTTCATGTCCTAGCATACTTTCTTACACAGTTCTAGAAGAAATTGTCTTTTGCCCTTCTTGCATCCAGCTAGTAGCAGCTCACCTGTTCAGTCTCTAAATATTATAATGAATACTGGTATCTTTTTTCTTTGCTGTTGGTTGTAGAGAAGTGTCTTGCAACACTTGCGTTTATCTGTTCAGTTTGCTATTTTCCAGCACATAGTATGATCAAGTTTGTTTATTATCCATAATGGCACATGGATGCTCTTGTTTTTGCCAGTTGTTTTGTTCTTGAAGTACAGGTTTGCCAGGTCTCCTCAATTTTCTCTCCCTTTGAAAAAAGATTACATAAATCTTAGAAGCCTTGTGGTTTCAGTTCTGATGTATTCTAGATGAAGATGAGCCCAAGGGAAGGTGCTGTGAGCTCTCTTTCCTGTACATAAGTCATCACCTTGGCAGGTTATGTAGCTGAAGTTACAGTTCTCTAACCTGAGTATCAGTGGCAGTGGAAAGGTCAGCTGCCTGAGCCCCAGAGTGTGGGTTGCATGGGAGAAAATACCTGTGCTCCTTCCCAGCTGGGCTGGTAAAAAGAAAGTGCTGAAATCCCTGCTACCACTCTTACACCACCACTGTTCCTGGGATGAGGTACACTTGCATATCACCCCATTCCCTGCAGTATTTTTATGCTTCTTAAGACATCTTTCTGCTCTTCTAGTCCTAGGAGCTGGAAGGGTTCATGTCACTGTTTAGAGAAGATTGAAGGTACCTGTGATTTTGGCTGTACCACTTTCCTACTATACTTTCTGCCATTCCTGTCAGAGGCTTTGGGGAAGATAGCAAGGCAAGCGGCTGCAGAAGGGGAGCCTGCAGCACTGCTCAGTGCTCTCAAGCTGGGTTTACTCTCCTGCCTGGCACGCAGAGCTTCTGCTAGTGCATGGGCAAGAAGGGAGACGGTGGCATGCAGCTGCCTGCATCAGTCCAGTAGGACTCGCTCATGGCTTTCCACAGTTTGGAGAAAATCATTGCTTGTGATTTTTAGAAAAGCTTCTGAGTGCTTGTTCTGAGCTGCTGAGGGTAGAGAGAGAGCCAGCTGACTGTGATTTGCGTGAGAATTAATCATTGATATTTATTCCTAGTGAAAGTTGAGTGCCTCTCTTCCAGAGTGTAGTTTTAAAGCACTTGCTAGGAATTGAGACAACATAGTAAAACATACTTTCAAAACTTCTTCCTAAATTATATCTTGTTTCTTTTACTTGAATTCATTTGCTGCTTAAAATGCTTGACAACCCTAATGCTGTCCTGATTTAAAGTGTCTTATGTTATAATGATAATATCCAGATTTTTAAGGTATGAACTGGGAGCTATGTATTTGATATTAGATCTTATCCTTAAAGATATTTTTGCTTCTCAAGTATTGATGTTCTGAAATAAATTTTAAATTATAAATGTGAGGGTTTTACTTAGCTCAAAAAAACATTATATTTATGTAAAGGTTCCTGTCAAAGTATACACATAACATTTATTACTGTCACTCAAAATTCTTATCCCAATTGGAAGTTGATACTTAGATTTATTTGTGTAAATCATTATTATTATTTTCTTTATCGTCTTTTAAGAATATTGAGTTTTCTTTTAAATGAGTGACTTAGTTGAATTAGACTCCAGAAAATCAATGCAGCCAACAAAAATCAATCCTTTCACTTTGAGTCTTTCAAGCATTTTACTGTGCATCCTTCTTTCATTCATGTGCATTACTTTGAAGCTTCAAGCTATTGTTGTCTTCTCTGTGGCTGCTCAGAGTCAGTTTTTTCTAAGTAATATTTCTCAGGTGTTGAAAATTGATCAATTTTCTTCTCAAAACTAAGACAACATGCATTCATTTATTCACACATGAATAGCTACACCTTGCCAATGTCAAAAACCTGTCTGCAATAAGTCAGTAAGAACTTTCGTGCTGATTAGATGAGGAATAAGGCAAGGACTTTAAGGTCTGTGTAGATATTGAGTTTTCTGGAGAAGCTGTGCTGGAGCATGGTGAGTTGAGCCCATAATTCTAGTGTCTTATGCTTATTTACTGACAGCTCTTTAGCCCCTCAGTAGTTGTGCCCCTTCAGCAGAAGCTCAGCCAGAAAAAAAAAAGGAAACCTTCCTGTATGTTTACTTGGATCCACCTACTGCCACACACTTATATTATTGATTTTAAGACTTATTTCATGATTTCTTCTTCAGCCATTCAGGTCTGGTATTTCAGACAAAAATTTAAAAAATGACATTTCCTGTGACAGGAAAATTATTGGAAGTATTAATTAAAAATACCCCAAATAATTAGACTAATATGAAAAATTAAAATCTTATAATTATTATACTTTCAGGTAGCTCTACATAAAATATTATTTAGAACTGGTTGCTTTTGATGAGCAGGCCTGTATCCCACAAACTTGGAACATAATCCCACTCTTGATTCATATGTAAATGCATTTCGTTATTAAATGCTGTATTTACTTTACTTGGGAGACCAATGCTATTTTCAATAGAAAGAATTGTGTAAAGGAGAGAATTTTTGATGTACCATTTCAATAAATACTGAATTATTTTTCCATAGATAATGCTTAGTAACCATTAATAACTGTGAATGGTTCTGCTGTTCCTGTGAATATACCTGTAAGACACTGGACTTGCAAGCAACATTGACTGTATTCTTTTCTTCCCTTACTATGCCTTTTGATAGTTTCAAAGACAGCATGGAGAAATCATCATCTTATTCCGACTGGCTAATAAATAATAGCATTGCTGAACTCGTAGCTTCCACAGGTCTCCCAGTGAATATCAGTGATGCCTATCAGGATCCTCGCTTTGATGCTGAAGTAAGAGATTTTTAGAAATGTAAATACACATCACATTTTTGGCATTGCAACTAATATAACACAATTTTATTGTTATATCCAAGTGGCTGTAAAACATGTGAATATTTATTTTGAATTATTTTTTCTATCCAGTATGTCCTTCTCCTGGTTTGCTAGTTTTGACATGGCTTTATACAGTAAACATGGGTCACTGAATTAGCGTATGACTTTAGGCAGTTACTTAATCTGTCCATGATTCTTTTTTTTTTCCATTTATAAATGATACCTTCCTCTATCAAGGGCTTTGATACTTATGGAAACTGATTTTTATTGCTGAATATCCCACTGTTGGTGTTCAGTGTTAGCAGCGCTATCATTGTTAGCTGTTGGGGTGACTGGGACTGTACACATATAGAGTGTAAACAGAATTGGTATCTAGACAGACAAATGTTGTTTGTGATCTAACTTAGCCAACTAACCTTTTAATTTGCACAAATGGAATATACACACTGGTTTAGTTATTTCTCCAAGATGCATGTCATTCCTCGTAAGTTGTTTGTGTGTCCTAAGGTATTCATTCCAGCTTCAGTTAGGAAGGTATAGATACAGATAAAAACATATACTTAACAGCTAAATAAATGTTGAGGCATACGGAAGGACAAATTCTTCACTGAATTCTATCCTGTGAAACAGTACTACTATAGGTGACTTGGCCAACAGTTGGGTGGCACGTTAATCAGTGGACAGCCTTGGTCAGCAAGCTTGCTAAAATATATTACTGCAATAAGCGTCCTTGGAACTGTTTCATGTTGAGAGTTCACTTGATTCCAGTTTTGTTCCTTTATCATCAGGGATTATCTCTCAAACCAGCAAAACTTTTCAAAACAAGAAAAATAAAGGGAGCCTGCTGCAAAAGTGTACAAGAAAACTGTGTTGATGCTAATTTGTTCAGAATTTTTTAAAGTACAATTGATGCCTGGGGTCTGTTTCTTGCCAAAGAGATATGCTAAAATAAAGTATGACAATCCTTGATATGTTTGCAGTTGTACTTTTAATATACCACATCCTGAATAATTCAGGAATCTCTTACTTGTTTCACACTTAGTCCTTTAAAGTTAGAGGCACTGCCCAATTTATATAGAGGAAAAGAAAACACTTAATACAAAGGGCAGTAATTATTTTCTGTTGGTGGGTTCCTATGAAAATTAAATTCTTAAATTCAGTTGTTACAATTAATTATTTCTACAGACAGTCAAGTGTAGTAAGAGGAACATATTATCCCTTATGACTTAGATAAAATCAAACTTACATTTGTAGTTATGAACAGATATTCTGTTCTCCGCTTCTATTAAAAACACTCTCTTTTTTCTCCTAGAACACTAATTGTCATTTTCAAATGTTGATGTTCAACTTTCAACTCATTCACAGAGAATTTAATGCCCAAATATTTTCATTGAGTTCATTTTAAGACACACATCTGAGGCTGTTGTTCCCCCACTTCCATGGATTTTAGGTGGCACTCCAGGCTGGTTTCAGTGATGAGTTCTGAGTATGTACAAATAAGCAGTACTCTAGTTAAAACCTGAGTTATCTTTTGCTAGCTAGGAGATCATAGTGATTCCATCCTGCCTCCAGTATGTGAATTATTGCTGGTCTTTTACTTCTATTACAGATTGCCTGTAGCATTGGCAGTTTTAGTAAGAGAACATCTCTGGGTCTCCTGTGAGTGGGCTCATTCCACTCCCTTACTGTAATCTCTTTCGGAAAAATATTTTCTTTTCTTCAGATTTTGCAGCAATGACCCTAAAGAATAAAGCTTATTAACTGTAAAAAAAGAATGAATCGGTGTCACTTATAATAAATTGCAAAGTTTTATACTATATTAGATAGAAAACAATAAATGACACAGAAACTTATCTTCAGAACTACAGGATCAATTAAACCTACATAGAAAATCTCGAATCTTGGTTTTGACCTCATCCTTCCGTTTCTTCCTAGCTTCCACTTCTGCACAATTCCCTACTTATTCTTGCCTTTCTTCTGAAAATGTGTATTTCCTGTAAGCCTCCTTTTATAGCTGCTTTGCTAAATCTAATTTCAATTTGACAATTGGGAAGAGTATTTCTAAGGCACACTTGTTCAATGGAGGTTGTCTCTACTGATCCACCAGTGTAAGTAATACAGGAATTATCTGGGCATTGCCTCAATTGCAGTTTGTTTTTAATTCCAAATCAAAGTCAAATATCTAAGTTTTCTGTGGCAAAGATGGTGACGTTTGTGTTTTCTTTGGCAAGTTTTAGAATAACCCTTATGACTTTTGGTTGATCTTGCTGTGAATGAGCTTTCAGAAGAATCTTTTTCTGAGTGAGAGCTGATCCATATGGAATGACACTTGCTAAATGTAGATATATTCCTTGATATTTCTATTACTAGAATGTAAAAGGCTGCAAATGGTGCCTACTGCTAATGGAGGCTCTCCTTTCTATATTTTAGGCTGACCAAATTTCTGGCTTTCACATAAGGTCTGTTCTGTGTGTTCCTATATGGAATAGCAACCACCAAATAATTGGTAAGGCCTTCCTCATAGCTGCAGCATTTTTGTGCTAATGTAAATTTAGTTCTGTCTTTTTAATTCTATGTTCCATTTTCTTCTTTTTCCCAGCTGAATATTGTTAAGAAGTCACAGTACCTAGGATGCATGCTAAGTATCCAAGAAGGGATGTTTTGACTTGGATACTGTATGGACTTTTTCAGTTTTCCCATTGTGTCATTGTTAAGTTATGTGTTGTATTGAAACTTGAAGACTAATGAGACGAAAATGGAAATTCTAATAATGTTAGTGAAAAATGTTTGATATACTTTGATACTTTTCTTGGGTCTCCCTTTTTTGTACACAACTCAGGCAACTGTTTCTGCAGTCAAGGAAAGTGGTCATTTCCCTCTTTAATGATAAGCCTTCCCCAACTGCGTAGTTTATCAGAGAGGCTGTGGCAGCTGTCAGAGCTGCCTGTGGCAGTGGTGTGTGGTGGATCAGGACGTGAGAGGGTTTTATTGTTTATTTGATAGGATGCTTCCCAGCTATGATACACCTGCAGTTGGCCCCATGTTACTACCTGCTTTTGGCACAAAAAAGGAGTGCCATTTGTAAATAACAGTGCCAGATTACTCTGTTAACTTTCCACGGAAGAATTCAAGTCAAAATGACAGCAATTTAAACTGGCAGGGCAAGACTTACATCCCTGTGCCTTGTGGCTGTCAGTGAGAGCTGAGATCAGTAGCGCATTGCTGAAGGCACTCAGTGCTATGCAGGATCAGGATCTTTGAGCTTATTCAGCAAAGATGATGTGGGAATTGAGTTTTTAAAAATATGACTCATTGTTTGTTGTGAGGTGCGTATTACCTTAAAGTAGGAAGAAACTGAACCCTTGACTGCTGATAGCTCTTACAGTATTTTTCTAAGGACATACTGTAGCTAAATGAAATAGAAATTATTTGTTGCAGTAGAACTCACTATTAGTTCAGCTAGAGCCAAAAGCTTTGAACACTTTTTCAAGTGGTTTAAGGAAATTAATTTTTTTTCACTGCTTCAGTAAATTCATGGACTAGTCATGAGGAAAAGAAGGACTTACATACCTAGGTGATCTTAAACCAACTAAGATTTTAGGAATGAAGGTACTGATTTAGCAAATACATCAGTAACTCCAAATTGCTAGGACAACTTACATGATTGCTGTTAGCAAAGTGTTCAAGTTCTTTCCCAAAGCGGTCTTTAACCTTTTGTGAAAAGCATTGTGAGTAACTTTTTAGATTTGCAGAGTAAAGAATAACAGTTGATAATAATAAACTGAATCCTGGTATGAAAACAATCAGACTTTCACATGTCTATGTCTGTTCAATAATTTTCACAATAAATATTTGCAGTTTTGCTTTTCAGTTTGAAAGATGTATTTTAAATGTTACCAATGAATAAAATATTCTGCATTATGAATTAATGAAGATTATAATTCATATTAACTCTTTCTAAAGGGGTAGCTCAAGTGTTGAACAGGCTTGATGGGAAACCCTTTGACGATGCTGATCAGCGACTATTTGAAGTAAGAGGCATTCAATTTTATAGAAATAACATACTTTTTCAATAGGATTTGGTATTTCTGGGTAATGCTGTTTCAGGCTACTCTAGAGACAGAGGAAAAGTACGTTGTCTGTCTCTGTGGTTTGACATTAATTCTCAGAACTCCTCACTTAATAAGGTTGCATCCAAATTAAAACAACTTTCTTGCATCTGATCTTTCTCATGTTGTTGAGGCCAGTGACTTAGCTGCATTCTCAAGATAACCTGTCTAGGCATGGTTATTCCCAGTATTTTCATGCAATTCCTTTTCATGATTAAGCCAGTATTCGTCTTTGTTTTGTATTATAACTGACTTTCTTGTCTTTTTTCTGTTTTTAATTTTAGGCTTTTGTTATTTTCTGTGGCCTGGGCATCAACAACACAATTATGTACGATCAAGTGAAGAAATCCTGGGCAAAACAGTCTGTGGCTCTTGACGTATGTGTACATCTTAATGAAACCTTTTCTTGCTCATAAGTGTCACATGTGAAGAAACTTACTGCTTCTGAATTTATTGTAGTTACCATCATTTTCTATATCTGCCTTTCTGCACCCGAGTGTTGTCGTGTTAAGGTAATGCTGAAGGGAAACTTTCTTGGGGTATGCTTAGCTGTGGAGCTTGTGCACAGCTGACGTAATTTTGAACCTGGATATCTCATTTGATGCCTATGTTTTTTACGTTAGAAGGGGGGACAGTGATGATGGAGAATCTAGTTTCTTACAAGTGTAGGAGTTAATCTAGGCATTTTATATATTTTCTTATCCATCAGTGGCTGAAAATTCCTTAGAATTTGTTATTTTATTTAGCTTGTTTTTTCTAGTGTTGTAAAGTGTAAGTAAAACATACTGTGAACAGGGCAAAATTTGAAAAAAGTGATCATGGTCATAGGGTTTTTTGGTATCAAAAGCAACATCTGCTGAATCCTTGTCAGATATAAGCCTTGTTAGAATCAAGTCAAAGCAGGATGGCTGGCAGCTTAGTAAGAGCTCTGCTGTGGGTCAAGACCAATACATAATGCAAGGTCCTGGCATTCCAACACATCTCATATCTTTCTATAAAATACATATAGAGCAGCTAAATGGATGGAGAGCTTTCTCTTTTTTTGCCCATTGCCTTTGTAGGAATTTATCTTCCTGTTCTCCCCCAACCCCTTCATGAAGAATGAAATCTACCAGCTCCTGTAAAACAAACTCTAAAATGCAGAACATTTGAAAAAATTACGATTATTGAAACTTCTATAAGCTGATTCAACAATAATGCACTATTCTCTATTATATTCTGGAGATTTTAAACATAATCATATTAAAAATAATCTTGGTGAGAACAAAGCTTAGAGTTTTGAGGATAGCTTTACAAATGTACATTATTCCTACTAAAACAATAAAGAATGGTTTGAATGAAATTTAAGATCTTTTAAGAAGCATTATGCAAGACAGATTAATCTTAAAACATTCCTCTGATGAAAGGATAATGTTGCTAAGATTTCAGTGTTGGTTTAAATTTCACATGTGATAAGAGAAGAAAATGATCTAGCTGTCCCTGATGTGTGCACCCTTTAACTGTGTAACTCCTTTGAGTTTATACAATACCCAGTTAAAATAAGAACCACAAAAATAGTGTTGGCCTGATTGAGATATGAATTTCTCTCTATTAAAACAAAAATCAAACCAAACTGGATTGCTATGAAGATGACATCTTTTTTTTTCTTTGCTTTAGGGCTGGAGATATTTATCTGTGTACTGGGGATCTATCTTGTAAAGCACATAGACATGTTAAGGCTTTTTGAAGTCAATAGGACTGTGTTAGAAAACATTCTAAGCATAAGTGGGTTTTTTTATTATTCCTGTATACATATTCACTTAGGAGGAAAAGTTAAAAACTTTCCTTTTCAGGCCTCCTGCAAGATTCCTTATTCTTTACATATCATAGTCATGAATTAATATAAGCCCTCGTATGCCCCAGATATTTGTGCCATACGAAACCTTAGAATGAATACTTCTTCTGGCAAGAAAAACAAGCAGTGCACAATATCAGACTCAGATACACAGGGATGAAAGTTAACTTAGAAGTTTATTATTTACCAGTGAAATCAAGGAAATTTAAATTTCTTGGTTTAAAATACAGCTTCTTTCTTTGATCTAAAAAAGACTAATAGCCATACAGATTGAATGTAGATTATAGGTTTGATAAATGGCCACTCTGCTTCAGTGAAAAGTAGTTCTTTCTGTAAATGAGCAACAACTCGTGATAGTGTTTGTGTAAAGTGATTGAAGATACAGCAAAGTACTGAACAAAAGAATGGTATATGCTGAAGGACTGTGAATCCATTTTTCAGTAATAGAATACTTTATTAGTATTTATATATGTGGCTAGATGGCAATGAATGGCATTTGAAAATGACATTGATATCAGATATAAAATAAATCAATTTGATATATACTATAATAAGAGTCTTATCTAGATATACAGATACTGGTTTTCATACAGAATTCTCATAAGATTGACTAATAAACAGAAGACCAAAATGTAAACAAATAATGGGGAAAGATTGACAGTAGGATGCCATATGGTTCAAAACTAGGCTAAATACCATTTTATATATTAAGGATGCAAAATTTGCAAATTATTAAAAGATGAGAATAATTAACATTAAGGAAGACTGTAAAAATCTAGAGGGATATAATGAATGCAGATAAAGAAGAACCTCAATGAGAATTTTGGCATTGTGTAATCTGCCATTGCAGAAGACATAATTTTACTAATTTTAGATTTCTGAGAGAATCTACAATGTAGTTGGACAGAAAAATGGGTACTATTTGAGGAAGGACATAATGTATAGTTACAGAAAGTAAAACGTGGAACAGAACAAGTGAATTGGTGTTTGTTATTTATTCTTTTACAGTGCAGGAATGATTTCCTGTTACTGTAAAAGATGACACCCCTAAAACTGATATGCGTAAATACATCTTTGGACTTAGTGCCACAAGGTATTGCAAGCCAAGGGCATTTGAGGTAGAGTTTAGGTATTTGTATGAGTAAGAGACATTCATAGATAAAAACAATTTCAAAATGAGAAATCTATATCAAAGCTTTAGCACATAAGCAGACCAGGCGTTGCTGTGTGGTGAGGAGGATCTCTCCTTGCTAGGAGTGCTCTGACTCTGCGAGCTCCCTCATGGACCAGCACCTCGTCCCATGCACAGTCAGACCTTGGTGGGTCCAGCATACAGGATGGCTTTTGCACCTTCTGGAGTGCTTGTTCAATGTTAGTATTGTCACATGAGAATATAAAGTATTCCATGTAAATGTATGCATACATATAGGTAATAAGAGGACGTGTGCAGTACTTTGTGTATTTTATTTGATGCGTTCATCTCCAGAATGGTATTGAAGAAAATGTCAGGAATAGCATAGAGGTGCTAATTTGCATGCAGTGATGTGCCACTAGCAAGGGCATTAAAACTTTACAGTATAGCAAAAGGCATTATTCAAAGTCTATAAATCTACTGTTATTTTTACATTAAATTCTGTCTCTTAATTGTAGAACTCCAGGAGAACAATGTAGGAATTCTTATAATCTTAAATTACTTACTGTCCATGTTTCCCTGTAAAATTCCCTGCAACATAAATGCCAAATGTTTACCTGATAACCTGCAATTAATTGTTATATGCTGACATTCAGAACTGAATTACCATCCATAAATATTAATTAAATGGTTTAAATATCATTGATTAGACTGCAGTACGGTGCCCTATTATTTCTACTTGTCAAATGTTTTTTAATCTTTTGTTCTGGGACAGGTGTTATCTTATCACGCAACATGTTCGAAGGCAGAAGTTGATAAATTTAAGGTAAGGATTTAAGTTTTTAGTTATTACTGAAAATATAACAGTAAACTAAAACGGGTGTAGATTATCTGAGAGAAAAGGTTTACATCAAACCAGGGAATCATAATTAACAATGGTTTATGAAGGATGTATTACATGTTAGGCTGTTAGGCAGGGAAAGTGAAAAAAACCTTTCAAAGGAAAAAGAGCTGCAGTGATGGGTGCACAGTGGCAAAATACCGTTGTCCCAGCACCAGCTGCTGGAACTGCCGGTCAGCATGGGTTTGGTGGCCTCCTCAGTAAGAACCACCATAGGGAAGTCGTACCACAGTGGTGACTGAGGAAGAGACTAGAGAAAATGAGAAGAACTTGAGACTTTACATGCTTATAGTGTGGAAACTGTCCTGTATTTACTAAAAAACCAAAGCATTCAGTATCAAGATCGTGCATAGGCTCAGAAGAGTGGATGCAAAGATAAGAAATCCTCTTCTAACTTCTGTAAGTGACCTGGGCAGAACTGTGAAGCAATGTGTGCTGAACATACCATTGCTAGGGACCAATAATTATGTGTTCCCACTGCATCCTGCCTTGCCAAGGGATAGAGAGTAGGGGAAACTGTGACCTTTCTCTTATACCACTGTCAACACTCCAGCTTTTGTGATAGGCTTTGTTTGTCCTTTTCTGCTTGAGGAGACACTAGGGAAACTTGGTAGCACTGCACTTGGCTATGAGGAGACAGTGTTGTAGAGCGTTCCTCAAAGGTGTTTGGAAGGCGCTCATGGTGGGTATCAGTGTTGATCTCCTGTACACAAAGTACATCAGAGATTGGCAAGGTCTGGGAAGGAGATCTGGACTTTTGTGACCCTGTACTGCTGGTGTTCCCTGCTTTGGCTCCTTGGCACCCGTCTGGCTGAAAAATGGCTGTTTGGTTATTTTGACACTTGGCTGACTGGCTGCCTGCAACCTGATCGTTGCACCATAGGTATGGTTGTGGTGGAATGGGGAAGCCATGGGTGACTTAGCAGAACTGATACTAATGAGTTATGTGGGCTGAGGAACAGCAGCTATTGCTAGTTAGTTAATTAGTTTGTTCATTATTGTCCAAATGATGGCTATGCCTTAGAACTCTTGATACCTGGTGATAAGAGTGTAATATTCTCCCTCCATTGTAGTTATTGGTGCAGTTGCCCACTCTTTTGTAAGCTGAAGATTAGATTACTGAGCTGTTGCTGGAATGAAACATGCTTGAAGATCATTCCTACACTGCAGTCAGCAGAAAATACTTGTGTGCTTAATAAGTTGTATTTTATGTTTGGCAAAAAGAACGTTGACACTGTGAGAGAGAGGGGAAAGAAAGGGATAAAGGACCATAATTTTTTTGTGTGTCTATTTTAGTTTACCTTAGAATAAGCACCTGTAATATAGCTTCCATGACTGTCAGGATTCAACCGATATCTTTCTATGGACCGGAGGGCCATACTTCTTGGTTGCTGTCAGCCATTGAAAGAGAATTCTCCATCATGGTCTGTGTAATTGAAATAAAAGCCTGCTATGTTACTCTTTGGACTTGGATACTAGTATGATAAGGAGCTATTCTACTTGTTTTCCCAGGTGTTTTCATTAATAGATTTGCCAGTCTCCAAGTAAGGAATGTCTTGTTATTCATTTACCTTGAAGGCATGTAACTAGCCATTTAATGATTAATGATAAGGTAAAGGGAAATGAAAAGCATTTATTCATTAATAACCCCGATAGGTACATTTTTATAAAGAACATAGATGACAAAATGAGGAATATAACCAAGCTATGCTTAAACTAAGCTGAGATATTTTTTCAGAAAAATTTTCCCTTTCCTATATCCAATTGTCTTGTGTTCAATTCCTGACAAAATGAGTGCCAGGTGGTCCTTATTAATGCTTTACACCACTGGTTGTAAACAAAACAACAAAAACCCGGAGACGACCAGTGTGTCTTGTGGGCCTTCGACAGAGAGCTCATCCCCAGAGAGGGCCATCCAACTGTGGGATGAAATTGCTCCCGTCTCCCCCATTGCAGAGCTCTGGCAGCCGCTCTCCCTGCCGAGGACTCCTGGGGCATCCTACCCTGAAATCATTGCTCTTTTCTCTGTTTGTTATATTGTTATATTTTGTATAAGCCTTTTGTTATATATTAGGGTCATCTTCTAGACTTGACTGGCTAATAAACAATTCCTTCCTCTGGGGGTGTTTGGGGCTAAAACTGTCCCGTGTCCCTTTGGTGATTTATTGGCAGATGTCAGAAGAAATGTCTGTTAGAATTTACCTGATGTTCTGGTTCAGTCAGAACAGTAACAAACACACATGACAGAAACATCTAAATGAGAGTAATGCCAGTAGTTGCTACTGGCTCTTGACTGACACAGGACCTAACAGTAATTAATGACTTTGGAGTGACAATACATTTGAGTTGACTTTCCAACATATTATCCCAAACATACTGTAACTGGACCCCCGCAGCTTGGAAATAATTACATATTCTTCCTCCTAATTCAAGCTGTTTATTTCCATCTTTGTCATCTTATTTCTTTATAGTCTTAATAAAATGCTTTTCCATTAATTTTTATTTGCCTAAGATTTCAATAATATTCTGATACAAAGTGAAAAATTGCAAGTGTACTTGAAGTTTATTTTTCCTCTGGCTTTTAACAGTGAATTAATTTTATTGGATTACAGAAAGCCTAGCAAGACTAGTTAAAGTTTATTTTTTACTTGAAATTCTGTCAATAATTTTACCATTATTGGATGAATTCATAAATATACAAATTCACAAATATACCTGGTATCTTCCTCAGAGTTAAACATGATCACTATGAGCAGGTTCTGTAAAATAAATAATATTTCTATTGCTACAAATCCTGTCTAAGAATTAATGAAACAACAACAAAAAAAACCCTCCTTAATGAGAAACCCTTAAGAAATAAAATACCTTTCTCCAGATGCTAGGATGGGAAAAAGTGCAGAGCACCACTGGTTGTGGAACTGGAAAATACAGAGGGAATTTCACAGTATGGAACAATGAAATGTGAGAGTATGATAATGGTGCATTTCATGCAATTGCTCTATTCCATACCCGATTTCTACAATTGTCTAAAAACAAAGCAGCAACATAGATTCACATTGAATGGGTTTTTTTGCACATTTTTTGAAGGTATTCCACTTCTACTGTTACTAGAATATAGCTTTCACTCATAACAATGAGAAAGCCAAGTTTAAAAATGCTTATATGATTAGAAATTATTCTATTAATAAATGGATGGGTTTTTTTCTCAGAAGAGAATCCAATTACGTGATTCATCACTATAAAAATTCGTGTCAGCAGTCCTTTTCATTTATTTGCATTAAAGCTTTTGGGATTCATTAGCACTTACACTAGCAGGCAGATGTTTCTCAGGAGGCCAGTGCCAGCAGGACTGGGGTGTGAGGCTCAGACACAGTGTAGGCTGGTGCAGCTCTGCTGACCTGGATGGAGCCCTCCAGGTAGACAAAAGTGGAACTGCAGAGATCTAGATTCAGAGCCTGAGCAAATCCCTTCGTCTCTGTAGGTGATAATCTGGCCCAAGGGAAGGCAATGGGAGGTTTGCCATCGATTTCAGCAGATGCTGTTTTCAGCTTTGTTTGGCATTTGTAAAATTGCATAGTAATGCTCCCTCTGCCACCTTCCATCTATTTATTCATGGCAGTCAGTCTTTTGTATTGCATTTTCTGATAGAACAAGATCTCTGAAAAAAGTTAAGATTTAAGGCCCAGTCCTCTCTTTATGCCATTTTAAAATGTAGGTTAAGTGAAAACTTGAGTTCTCATGCAGTGTAAAATGGGTCCTTTTTCCTGAAAACAAGTAGGTTTTTAAATGAGGAAAAACATACGGAAGCTTACTTGATAGAGTTTCAATAACAGGCAACTGAGTCAGAATTAATTATTAATCAGAATTAATTGTGGGGTATCTACCATTACTGCTGGATTTGGGATATGCACTGTACTGCCAGGCTCTAAGAAAGAGGATGTGAGTTTTGTGAATGATTTATAGGATTAAAACAAGAGCAACAAAAACATAATTTATAGTAAGTATTGCACATAGACTCTCTGTTGCCAGCTTATTTTACATTTATTCACTACTAAATGTTTTTCAACTTTGATTTTTTTTTCAGATTTAGATTATGATGGCTTCCCCCCAAAAAAAGTCATTTAAATCTGATACACTGCTAAGTTCATATAAACTGCATAATATTTTTTAGGTTTTCTGACTTGTGCCTAATTCCTGCGATAGGTAGATTTCTGATACCATTGCTCTAGATATAGGGGGGAAAATTAAACTTTAATTGTCCTGGGCATTTGCAAGTAAAACAAAAAAAATTCACCTTGAGTACAAACATTTCTTGCACATCTGAGAATGTCTGTCTGCAGTCTTGAGCCTGATTTCTCACAATGCTTTTCCTCACTTGCATCTGTGTAACTACACTAAATTCAAACCTAATTTTGGCAGGATAAACTAAAGTAATGCATCAACAGATCATATCCGTATCAACATTAATTTTCTTTTTTTTAATAAGTTAGAAATAGGTATGACTAAAAACTGTGGCAACTCAGTTCTCTCTTGTACTTTAGACTTAAAAGACAATTCCTTTATTTCCATTGTGTACTAGCACTAGTGTTTAGCTATAAGCATTTGTACTGTTGGAATAGAAAAATGTAAGACTAGTGAAGTCTGATTAATCTAAGATTGATGCTATCCTATAGCATTGTCCTGTAGTGCCAGGTTTCTTCTCATTGAAATGCAGGCTCTCCAAACCTAAAAATAGTTGTCTTTTAGACAAATAGAGAAAGCTAAGATACATGAGTAAAGAATGCAGAATTCTGTCCATGACAGGGTATTTATAGCAAGAGTTACTGACTTCTGAGACAGCAATGAGCAAGTCCTGTGACTTAGCAAGCAGTCCCACAAACACACATCACCTTTAAATTTAATATAGTTTCCAAAGAGAATATGTAAACACTGTCCTATTATGGGTAATATACAAGAAGCTATTTTTAAAAAGCTAACCTAATTGTGCAGCTGTGAGTGGTATAAGCCAGATCAATATTTAATGACTATGATGCATTATTTATAGCCCTGTGAGAGATTCCCTTTTTTAGGTCAAACAGCACACAGGAGAGCTACACAACAGAAAATAATGTATCACCTGCTTTACAGAATCTTCGATTCAAAATGTAGCATGAATAACAATTCCTGTATTTCTCAATTCCATAGCCTGAGGTATGACTAGTTAAGACCTGCCTCCACATAGGGAGGCTTTTGTGTCTCTCTTAAAAACACATTTAACTAAATAATGATGGAAAGAGTTGAACCAACAAAGGAAACAACTTTTGGGGCTGCTACTGTGTATGACAATGTAAACAATTGAATCTATGAAAGATAATGGATTTAAGTGAATTTGATACTTGGAAGCGTGTTACATGTGTGATATAAAATGAATTTGTTATTCTTGTCTTATGCTGTTACAATTTTATACCCACTCTTAAATGCATAACAGTGGGCAGCACAATGAAAAATTGAATTTTATGTATTTTATCTCCAATCTCTGTAAGGATTGTGAAAGCATTCCTAGGCTATGTTATTCTCTGCTGTGACACCATCTTTCAATTTAGAAATATTTTAGTTACTTTTGTGTTCTGGTAATTAAATAATTTGTAGTGGTTTTATAATAATTACTTTATAGTCTTCCTCAGTAATTATACTTCGGAAAGGCAAGCTGACCCTTGTGTGTTGGACCACTTCTGAAATATTGCTATTTAAATATGTATAGATGGAAGATGAGGGGTTTATGCATTGATGACCCTGCTGTTTCAATCTGGTAACATGGGTTTACCAAGGACCAAAGGTGTGTAATCACACTGCAAAGTCGGTATTGCAAGCCATGGTCCCGGCCATGCATATGGTGAAACGCATACAGTTCTTTAGAGACCTACAATTCCATGTAAGTGCATGAAGTTATTCTCATGCTTAAGTATTTTTCAGATTGTCCTCCAAGACTAGTCACACAGAGTCTTGGACTTCTCTTTGGCTGTCACTGGCGGATCTGCGCTGGCATCGAACTTTTCCCCAACGCTATGCCAGCTGCTCAAGTTCCAGTGAGAGGAGTGACAACAGGGCAAAAAATAAGGAGAAACCTTGAGGCTAAACAGGGCTTAAGCATTAACATTGACCTGTGTTCCCTTTTTCCCTTTTGAGAAATGTGCATATTCACAAGATGTAAAACACAGTTTATTTTCTCTCCTTTTCCATATGCACTGCCCACATAAGACCTAAAGCATAGTCTTAAGAGTTTCATAATTCATGAAACTTGAGGTCTTTATAGTATTACATTATTTCATGCTTCTACGTGTGTCTATGTCTTCAGTTGTCATGGAAACAAGAAGTCAGGAACACATTGCATACACTGAAAATTATTAAAAATAATAATGATTAAAAGTAAAATACTAGGGTTTTTATATGAGTTCCTGAAATATGAGGCTGTCATCTGTTGACATCAGGCTAATGCTCTGTAGTTCAAAGATATATAAAACTAAAAAATTTTTTTACATTTCAGTGGAGAGAGGGAATGGCATGGAGAAGAGGAGCAGGGGGAAAGATTGATTGTGGTCTTTTCTCATACAATGTTTAGGTTTAGGGTCATCAAATGAAATTATCAGGGTACAGATTTATCCTGACTAAAGATCTCTCTTCAGCAAACACATGGTTAAACTCTGTGACCTATCACTGTAGATGTTAAAAATCATGAATTAAAAGAAGTAAAAGGCAAATGAGGACTGTTGTACGAAGATAGTCATCTCTAGCTCAGGAAATCTCCAAAGTGCAGCTCACCGAAACTGAGAGAAGTGTACCAAGGATGTATGTTTTCTGAGTTCAAATAGTCTTGCCTGTTCTTGGTCGCTCTCAAAGCTAAGGTACAAGGCTTAGAAGGACCTGTGGTCTGACACAGTACAACTATTCTTATATTATTAATCAGTGCCTTCCAACAGCACTGCTCAGAAAAAAAAAATAGGAAACTACATTCTTTGCATCACTTTTTGTCACCCATAAAAGAGACCGTGCCTTATATGTTTAAAATGAAATGTGCTTTGACTTGATCATTACTGTCATCAATCTCAGAAATTGCAGATACCTGGGTTTGAAAACTCCCAAGTTTGCTGAATTGTTTGTTTTAGTATGAGCTGTTTCTTTTCTTTTCTCAACCACCTGCCCCTGGAAGCACTTCTGGATTGTCCTGCTAAGCTATTCTTCAGCTCCTTGTCTCAGTGCCAGGACCTGTGACTCTCAGGTGCACTTGTCCTAATACAATAGCCTTTCTCATACAGTTATTGTTATCACCATGAAACCTGTTCCAGAGTGATAGATTATATACAAAATAAGGCATATAAAACAGCAATATGACAGTTTGGGGGAAAAAAGTGAGATTTTTTTGCTTTAATTTTTTCCATGAGGCATTTTCAGAAATAAAATGGGATGACTTCCATATGTCAGAGGCATGAGAGGCACTTGTTTATGAATTACTTTTGGAGCTGTCCTACTAGACTAGTGTCATACTATAGTGTCTACCCTAATTCTAGGGATAATAGAATGGGAATTCCAAATTTGCTTTTGAAAATTTAAATATTCAGTTTTATTGAAATTTCAGCATTTGAATTTACTGGCTTTGTAGTTGATCAAGATGAGATTAAATTGTTGCAAAAGGTCACTGAAAGGATTCCTCATGTATTTCTGAAGTTACCACATTAATTATTTCCAGGTGAAAACACGGAGCTCCCAGAGTAAGATGTTCCCTTCCCTCCAGGGCAGATGAAATACAAATTTTCTAGGATGTTGAGGAGGGAGGGTTTACAATGAGTAATTTAGCCTGGTGAGGCTCAGGCACTGAGCTGCTGTCTGAGAGGGCCAGCCCTCTTTGTTGGCTATAAAGGGAGGTTAGAGCAATCATGAGGAGTAAGTACATCCACCCTGTCTGCCCACCTCCAAATATTTGTAGTCTAACTGGGCAGGTTCCTTGCCCTTGTGTTGTCCTATCATCTGCGCAGGGCATGGCACTTCTTCATGTTTTGGTTTCCCATCTTCAAAGAGGGGACAGAAATATTGAAAATATCTCTGTGAAAGATTTCAACATTTTTGCCTTCTGACTGCAAGAGATTTGTATGATGCAACTGTGTTGTGTTTGTATGATAAGCCTGCAGGGAGATAAGTAAATCCTGTTCTAAAAAAACTTTCTCTTGAGGAAAAGCTACATATGATTTGAGAGACTTAAGGCAAAAGAAAGAAACCTGTGGCCTGGAAGCTAGATAAAGCCCACAATTCAATCATGTATCCGTGCCTAGACAATTTTTTCCGTTCATTTATGAGTTTAGCACGGGTCATTAAATGAATTTTTAAAAGGGATAGGCTGCTTTCAGCAAGGAATAGATTCTGGTCTGTGGATTACATCAGGGCAAGAGCATATTGCAGATGTCAATAAGGAACTTCCTGTGGAATTTTTTTAATATGCAAAAGCAAAATGTATTTATTCTTCAGTGTTTGTGCTATACAGAATAATCTCTGAATACAATTACACTGTAGGTTAAGAAGAAGAGACCTTAAGGGTTAGGATTAAAAAAATGTGAAAAATCAACATTGATATTTGAACTGCAGAGTAAAGACACACACAGTAAGTAGAAATATTAAATAATAAATGACTACTTCTAGCTATGAAGTAGCTGACCTTAGTCCAGAGCTTAAATCTCCTTGTTAAAGACCTTAACAAGCAATAAACTTCAATCACTGAAAATCACAGAAAATTAAAATTATGTGCATGGTCAAAACTAGTCTTTGTACTACTTTTTATAAAAAAAAACTCCTTCTGTAAAGCTGAAATAGATTTCAATTGATTTAGATAATCTAAGAATTTCTGCTGTACTCTAATATTCTTTTACAGTACTGGAAAAACAGTCAAAGTAGTTTAAAATATTACTGACTTACTGCCTTTAATAGCAGCTGTTTTTCACTTTCTTAGTAATTGTACACACTAATACAGTGGTACTTCCACAACAGAAATTTTCAGCAGAGGAGTAATAAAACAGTTATGGTTATTAATTTACCCATACTAAAAAAAGTGTGCTACTTCTTTGCTGCTCTCAAATACTGGATTTTGTTATTTACATGGGAAGTTTTGTATTTCTTGCATCTGTTTTCACATCCAAAAACACAATTAGCCCAGGACTTGAGAATGCTTAGAAAAACAAATTGGAAATAGCAATTGTTGGGGAGATAGCATTGCTCACAAGTGAAGGTGAAATTATTTATTATCCAACAGAGCTGTTGTCTGTCCTTCAATCTGATCGGTTGCTATACTTCACAAGAATCTCTTGTCAACTAGAAAGCGTAGAGGAATAAATACAGTTCAACATTGCTACACCATTTAGCCAATACCCATGCAAAAAGTGATAAGGCATAGTATACATTTAAAATATCATGCAAGCCTGAGGAATATCTGATGAATGATTTAAAAAAAAAAATCAACACTTGTCAAATGATAAAGTAGTATGCTTCAGTCAGTGACAGACTTGGGAATTTATATTTGGAAAGGTTTTCAAACAGGAAGAAAAATCTATCTAGCAAAGACTTGTACCATTAGGTAGGCCAGAATAATTTAAAAAATTGGGGTACTTCAGCGAATGATGGTACTTGAGGAGCTCTTCACTGTGGGTTTATCATGGTTCTTTCACCATCAATAAGGAACAAATTATTCCCCACACAGTTGAAAGACATCCCTGGGACTAGCCCTGTATGTGACAGCTCACTGTTCCGAGACCTGCATTCCCCGACTGACCCAGTAAGACCATTGTGCTGTTTGTTTTAACTCATGGAAGAAAGAATTCTTCAAAGCAATTCAGAAAAATGGCATAATATATCACATTTTAAATTATTCATTATTTATCTGTGCTTGGATTCCTTTTAGTAGTAGACTGAGTTTGAACTGAGAATTTTCTGGTTAAAAAGTCAGGTTGCTTTTCACCAAACTTCATTTGGATAGAAATTTTCTAATTAAGATTATCAGTTAATTTTAAAGTTAAACTAGTTAATTAGTAGTTGTACTGATTTTAAAACGAGGAAAAAAAAAATCTATTGTTTTCCCTAGCATTTACCCTATAAAAGGAAAAAATACATTTCTTTGTTTCTGCCTCTATACAGTGTTCTGGCTGCAAACAGTTGTTTGTCATAAATGTTTACTGGTATTTGATTTTAAATTATTAATGGCAATATTTCTATATGCTTTTTTACAAAATATTTTACAAAAGGAAACATAAATGTCCTCCAAAGGAACAAGGCACTGTCCTTTAAAGGCTTTTGACATTGCCAACGAGCTCATATTAGAGCTAGAACCTTTTATAATTAAAACCCAGGAAATGAGGAATAGAAACTAGAGGAGCAATGTTTTTCTGAGATGAATCTGTTTGGCCACTGGGTGCCATCCTTGCTCCACTTCAAGGCTGATCGCCTAGCAGCATTTCTGTTAAGCTGTGAAATCCTGAAAAAGGTAATACCAGTGCAATTTCACACCGTTGTAATGTTTGTGTGTGTGCATGTAGCAGAATATGCTAGCAGCAGAGGCAGCGTGTCCTCCTTGCACAAGTCACCAAGAGACTCGGGAGAAATATCCTCACGGTTTCAGCCATGTTACATCCACAGTCTCATATCCAGCAATTTATTTCTTTCCATTCCTCCATCAGCTGGTAAGAGTGAGGCTGTGCTGAAAGACCTGTTCCCACAAGCAAGTGTATGAGTGACTGTGCCCCTGTGCAGTATTAACTTAAACTCTGGGATTATTTGAAGGAAAAAACTATATGGATGCACACTTGTTTCCTAGATCAGTTCATATTTGGGGTGTATGGGCTTGTGTCATCCACGAAAAACTATATCTAGCATATATTATATAAAAAATATTTGCAATTACAACCTTCTACAAGTTACTAATTACACTGTTTTGTTGTCTGCCTGGGGGGCGATTCCTCTATTGTTTTAGCGTCAGAAGTCTCATTTTAATCTGGGTAAAATCCCAGGCAGAGTAAATGTACTTTACTGACATAATTTCTCTGTTAGAGTTTTGTGGTTTTAGTCTTTCAAATTTAAAGTGTAAAATGTATGAGAAATAGACTCTAGCACTTCTCTTCCTTTCTGCAACTGTATGGAAAATGTGCAGATTGTACCCCAGGCAAAAACAGGAAACTGAATTTTTTATGAGGCCGTTTCTGTGAAGTGTTTTGTCATCTTGTGCTTTGCAGAAAGCTACACCCAGCTCTGAACACACACAAAAAAGCTGAGAACATCAGATACCAGTGCTCTCCAGTGCCTTTGTGATCCCCCTGCACATACAGCATCCTGTTTGGTGAGCTTAAACTAACCCTGTGTTCTGTGCTGCCGTGTAGCAGCGTGTGTTTTGTTCCAGGCATACAACAAGCTTATGGGCACACAAAAAATCCCACCCCAAAGCAACAAAAACCAATTTCTATTCGTGGCCTTCGTAAACTCTACTGTTAAACTGATTCCAGGTATCCACTTATGTTATCTATGTTTTCCCTGAAGGTGACCTGTTGCTGTGGGTGGTGGTAAGGAAAGGTTGTAAGTGGCATAATCAAAGCAACACCATGGCAAGTGGTGGCAAGACCTGATGTGTGAGTAGTGCCTGCCCCAGGGTCTCATGGCAGCGATGTGGGGAAGACCTCAGTGAGCTGGGTGTTGTGTTGTAGCACAGCAGTGCGGCCCCAGTAGGGTCCTGTATCCAGCTCCTTGCCTGGCTCATTTCTCACTTGTCTGCACATTAACTGCCTCTCTGTTTGAGTCTACAGTGGCTGAGGTATTTGTGCACCCCACAGGTTTGTACCAGGCATGGGCAATCCTCAGTGTTCCTAAAATGGAGTCACACAGATAGACCTCTTCACTGAGATTCATACCTCCTCTCCTGATGCTGTGGCCCCTCTGCAGCACTGTCTAAGCATAGGATAAAATGTTACATTTAAAACATTAATTTGGCAGATGCAAGGTGTCTAGGAGAAAAGGAACAGTTATAGCAGTCAAATATCATAAGGTATTTTCATAGGGGCCAGTTAACATGTATTATATGACCTTCATTAAGAGCCTCATGAATGACAAGAAACAAGTACTTATGGCTATGTTGCAGCCTTTCGTCTCAAAGTACTGATAGATGAAAGCAACTTTTGTTTAAAGAAAATCTGTAGGTAGTAAGAAAAGAGCTAAATAAATATAAGATTTAAGAGCCCATTATTTGTTTTTGTTGAAAGAGCAGGATCTGTACCTTTTTTTGGTCAAAAGATGTGACGATGAGGCTGCGAGTTTGAGGTGAACTAGAGCTCTGTGCTGCTGTGCGGGTTGGGTGCTCAGGCTTTCTCTGCTGGTGTGCTTTGTGGGATGAAGGGTGCTGTGCAGGACATATGTTCTGCTACGGGGAGAGGAGTTGGGCTCTGTGTTCATGGTCTGCCCTGCAGAAGCCTTGCACAGGATAACCCTCTTGACTTGTTAAACGGTGGCAGGATGAAGCTCTGGTTTTTTGGAGAATACTCTTTTGGGCAGTCCTGAGTGTTCCTAGGGAACGATTCATGGATTCAGGATAGGATGGGTGGATTTATTTTAAACTTGTAGTCAGAACTCGATGAAAACTAAGGAGAAAAAGACAAAGATAAAATGTATTTTAAGGATAATCACTGCAATGTTCTCTGTAGCTTTTCTGTAAACGTATGCTGTAAGTTTGAAGGTGTTTTCAGTACTGTTTATTGTCTGCCTGGCAATATCCTGCTATAGGTGTCACTCTAGCCACCTGAAATAGGACTTTCTCCCCGATGGAGCAGTAGCCTACTCATATATTTGCATAACTTTCACCACCAGCCACAGTACTGCCAGTCTGATTTCTCACAGGTGCTCCGACAGACAATCTGGTGGGCAGCAGGACCCCCTCCACGTGCCACTGCTGTGCCCTCCTGCAGCCCGGCCACGGCCCCGCAGGGGCACCTGGTCCTGCAGGTGGGCTTGGGCACAGTGAGGTCTGCTGGAGTACGCCGGGACGGAAGAAACCGTGTGATACCAGCGTATATGCCATTGTGGTGCTCGTGGGTGTTTTGAGGTTTTATTATTTCTTCTTTTTTCTTTTCTTTTTGTCTGTTCTTGGCAGTGCCTTAACTTCTTTCTCTCTCACATGATCTCTCGCACCATGTGTCCACCTGAGAATTGCAGGGCACAATTTGGGCTGTTTGCCACCAAAAGAGCCAGTTCCTCCCTTTGCCTTCACATCATGTCTTCTGTGAGAAGAACCCTGACCCTGTTCCTTCCACCCTTCATCAGGTTTTTCCTTTTATGAGTCTTCAAGGAAGCAGCTGGAGCCCTCCCCTCCCCTTCCTAGGCAGTCGTGTGGAGAAGACTACCTTGTATCCCTCTTCACTCACCCTCCTAAATTTATAGGCATGAGGGGGTCAGTTCGCATTACCCATTCCACTCTTCATGGGAGCAACAAAGCTGATGCTCTGCCTACCAAATCCAAATAAGGCTCTTGTGGGAAATGGCAGCCTGCATGCCTGACACTTTTGTATCATGGAGAAATACTTGCCCTAGGTTTGCTGCTTGTTTTGTTTTAAATTCTGGGACAGAGACTGAATAGACCCTTTTGTATGAGCTTCTCATCTGCACCAATGGTCATAAAAAGTCGACAGTTGCTAGCCTGTAGTATGTGACACACTGGTTATTTCCTAATCACCATAAGCCAAAAGGACGTGAACACTCCCCTGCGCGCCTCGGGAGATCATTGTGTCGAATGTGCATGCCCTGTAAAACTCCAGTGCTAGGCTGCTGTGGTTATGGACTTTGGCCTTAAGAATAATAGATGCTCAGACCGTTAATTGCTTTTATTTTATGTCTCTGTTCTTTTAAAATAGAAATTTCTTGTTCCTTTTATAGGCTGCCATATATTTTGTTTCTGTGTACTAGGAAACAACTTTAACATCGAGGATTGATTTTTAGAAACATAAATAATGTATTTTGTGTCTTTTCTATTACAGTTTGTAACAAAATTTTAAATGTAATATTTTTATCTCTGAAATTTATTATTCCTTTTGATAGGTCCCAGTTTCAGAAAGTGGCGTGTTCAGACAGGAATGATTGACTGGTCAGAAATGTTCAAAATAGTTTCAGCTTTTTAGCTGTAATTCTGGGTTTACCTTTGGAAATAGCATGTGTAATGCTATAATGACACATCTTCCCTTGCCCTTTTAAAAATAAAATTATAAGAAGACAAATCCTTTCTTCAGGCACATATAGCTTTACACCAAATACTATATTTTTGTCCTAAGGCCACAGTGCATAATAAAAAAAATTCCTAAATATTGCTTAACGGCTACTTTTCTTGTTCTAATAGAACAAGCAGAATAAATAGCTTGCTTAATGTCATGAAGTTTCTCTTTTAATTAAAGCAAATACCAATATTCATACTAAGCAGTAGTTATGTCTGGTAAATGGGCAAACCAAATACAACTTTTTGAAACAAGACTAAATGCAACTTTTTGTTCCACATTTCATGTCTAAGTTACATGTTATGCTGTTAATTTGCCAGTTGAGGATGAAGCAGTATGCACCACGTATATGTGCTTCAGCTGCAGATTTTGAAGCTGGATGCAAGAGCAGCATTATTCTTGGTTTACAGATGTAAAACTTCGACTAAAACAATGAATGACCTTTTCCAGCAAGGGGCTCAGAGACCTACTGTGGGACTTTGGGCAGAGTTTGGGCATTTGATTTCACAATTGCAACCCTCTGTTTACCTGCTGGGTTACTCTGAAGAGGTTTAAAATATGTAAATTGTGTTCCAGGGGCTGTTGATGTCTTTTACATCTGAACAGTTGTTGGATAAAACATTCACAGGCTGGTACACAGAAACAGGGTCTGGTAGATTTGACAGTGGCAAAGCATGTTTATGTGGCAGTGTGAGGTCTCGTGATCTCATGTTTTCCTCCAGCTGCCTTCGGATGACTCCAAAGCTCCACTCCTATCTCATTCAGTTTCCAGTTATGGTTATTTGAATATCCCTTCGTACAGTGACCTCATTCAGAGAATTGGAATTTGGTGAAAGTTGTTGAAGGGCAAATAAAGTTGGGGTTTATTCAATGAATAAATCCATGATTCTGGATGATTTCACTTGTGAAGGCAGCAGCAATGCTGCTGTGATAATCACATTAAACAAATCATTAGATTAAAAAATCCAGAGGAGAATACACATGCACACTTCAAGTCTCTTCCACACCCACTCCCCTTTACTGTAAATAATATGAAATTACCTTTAAATGCCACTGTCCTGCTTCTGCTGTAGTTGGTCACTGGAAAAGAGGTGCTAACTCAGCATTGTGAAGGGCAGAGAGACACCATCCACAGCCTGCAGTAACAGATGGAGGCCTTTGAAAGCCAGGTTGCTCTGGGCATTAAAATGTCCCTGAGCTGAAACATTTGATTCTTTCTCCTTTGGAGAGAGTAAGAAGCGTGTCAGACTGCACCATAACAGGTTTTGGTCTTCCATGGCTACGAAGAAGTGCAAAATTTGTCCACTACTGCTAATAACTGACTATAAAGATACCTTTTAAAAGATGCCTGAAGCTATAAATATAAGCAAGTATTTTAGAGGCCTTTATACATGAAAAGAACCCTTTACAAATAAAATTCTTTGCTATCAGAAAATACTGCTTCTGATATGGCTTGATAGAAGATGAAGTGAGAGAGAAAGAAAGCATCGCATTTAAATATTCTCCACTTCGATGCTTTCTGTGCAGGTTTTGATGATCATCCTTTAAGGCTTTTCAGTTCCTAATCTTCTGAGAGAGATTCTAGGTGAAGATATACTTGAAAGGGTAGTCTTACTTTTTTGTGTATGTCATGTTGTCTGAAGCTCAAGTTTCACTGTAGGGTATAAATGAGATCAGATCCTGACCCACTATTGAGATAGTACAGGGACTCCTGGCTCAAGCAGTGCCTCTGGGAGTTGAGAGATACACCATGTTGTTTTGTCATTCTTTTGCTACACTGGGACATGTATTTCATGGGATATCTTTATATGTGTTACATACATATAACGAGTCTCTTGTTACTTTTTTTTCCATCAGTCTGGCAGTACTTTCTGGTGAGGAAACCTTGCTAAGCATTCCACATGGGCTATATAAAAAGTAGACTATATTCAGTAGTGGAAGTTGTTACAGAATAGTTCTGATATCGCATGGGAAAGAACCTGAGCATACCAAATGGCAGAACGTGCTATTTTTTTTTTTTAACAAAGCCATACTAATACACTTATCAGTAGGTTTCAAAATGCTTTCCTTGCATGATAAATACTGATGTCTCATCCACAGAGGTAGTAAAACTGAAGTACAGAGGGTTTAAGCTGACACAGCAAAGTAGGATTTCAGTCCAGTGTTTTCTATGTTTAGCTGGACTGCTTCCATCGTAGTGAATTTTGGTAGTTTTACAAGGAGAAAGGATGCTTTCTGAAGAACTTGCCAGTTTCCTTACATCTGATTTTATCACATTATCAAATATGGATATAGAAGATCACAAAGAATATGCTATTAGATGACTTAGTGCAAAATCATTTAGCAAGCCTTCCCCAACTACCTGTGGAATGATAATTTTGTCCCGTGTTCTTAGTATCAAATGAGATCAAAAACTGTGTTTTCATATAACGTGAAATGCTGAATGAAGTTATTGCGATCAGACCCTTGAGCTGCAGGTATCTTCTGTTTGTGAAACTCCTTAAGCTGCCTCTTAGTGTGTGCCAATTTGTAGGAAATAAGGACGGAATAAGAGGGTTATGGCAAGATGGGATAAAAATGTAATCAACACCTTGAACTTGCCCTCTCCACCACTGACCCAGACTGTCTTATAGCCAAATTCTGCTATAGGATATTATTAAATATCTAAATTGTTATTTCATATTTGTTCCTGACATGATAGAGTTTTTTCCCTAAAGGAATTATCTTCCTCTGACCATTTTTTGTGCTGGCAGCATATGACCTGTCTGCTGGTCTCCACTGGCAGTACATCTGACAAGCTGGAATGAGAAGACTTTAGCTTAGTATAGCTTTCACAGACTGAAAACTAGACTTCTGACTCAGACAGGAAGTTTGGTTTGTAAAACTGTGTGGGTCATTAGGGAAATCCATAAAGGTTCTTCCCTGTTTGGAACGACTGATAATGTGTTTCCAGGTCCTAAAACAGCAAAACACCTATCATGAACATACAGCAGCTATCACACCTACAAGTTATTCAGGACCTCCAAGGGATCATTCTTGTACTATTTATAACTATAAACTGACTTAAAGTTAATTTGTAAGAGGGCATTTAATGGTATGCTTTGCATATGTTTTCTCAATAGCAGTATTGGCCATCATGAAGGTACTAATGTGGTATATGACAGAAAATGGAGGTAGGATTAAAAGGAAAACAATTTGCAGTAGCATTAACTGAACTAATGTAAAACCTGTCTCATTCAGGAAATATGTGCAGTACGAGCAGCAGAAGTCTCCTCTCTTGCTTGTGTTGATTGATTGTGATCATTTCGTTCAGTCCTTACAGCGAGAATGTTGTAAAATGCTCTTGTCTATATGTGTGTACATGTTATACTGCGTTTTTCTGACATACATTTACACATGAACATATACTGCCTAGAAGAAAAAACAAGTATGAATGCTTATCTTTATTGTTATCTAGTTGCGTGCTAGAAACCATTTTATATAGCGTATGTTTTACACACACTTCTAAAACCATGAAATAGTTGTCTTCAGCAGTACTAAGGTGTAAGCATCAAATAGTCGCTTTTATTTCAAGTATTTAGCCTTACAAAGTTTCCATAAAACTTTGACTCCTAAAGTTTTCCTTCTTACGTTTTGTTCATCCACGGCAGCCCAAAGGCTTATTAATACCGAACCAGAAACATTATATTTCTATTCCCATGGGCTGTCTTTTATAGTGGCCAGAATTGGGACTTTATTGTCAGTAGAAGCCGCTTTGGTGTTCCATGTATTTGGAAGTACGATGGTTGTTAATGATATATGGCCCTTTGGCGATGGCTGATGAAAGGCAAGGCTCAATCAGTCACTCATCTCCTAGCTGTTCGCATATCCCAAGTAGACTGTGAAGCAATTTACATGATAGCAAAGAGCAATGAGGAAGGGAGAATCTGTCTCCAATCCTGAACCGAGTACAAAGGTGCTTTTCCTCTTTCCTGTATCTGTCCCACCCCATCCCACGCACATCTGAGTATTGGAGTAGCCACAGACCTTGTCTTTATGCTCTCATTCAGGGGCATGACATCCTCTTTTTCAAGCTGCCTACCAGTGGTGACAGTTTCCCAGTCTGGTAATTGCCAAGTTCGTACTTTATTGGGCAAGACCAGTTGCCTTCGATGTGTTAAGCCTGACTTGTGTTCATGGTTCCTTTCAAGACAAATTTTTGCTTTAGTATCCAGAGGGTATAGAGACGTGACCAGTGGAGACACATCCGGCTTTAATTTACCATAAGCTCACAGAAGAGTCGTGTGAATTTTTCTCAAGGATGAAAAGCGTTGAAATTACTTGGTCTGCAGGGTAAAAAGACTTCAGAGTATAATGTTCGTAATTGTTTTTAAAAAGGGGAAATTCAACTTCAAAATGTTCAAAAGGAAGCAGGCCTTTTAAGTGATTGTAAATCCCTGGGGTGCTTTAAAAAATAATTTCACTGTAACTTGAATTTTAATTGCCTGCCCCTTCCTCTTATTGTCATGGTACTTTCATCCCCTCTGTTTTCCTGGAAGAGAGTGTTGTTATTGCTGTTTATTTTAAGAAATCCAGTGGAATTTGTCCTGCAGTGCAGCAAAATGTTAGGGATGGATATATTTTAATATTCTATATTATGAATATTTTTATATCTTTGTAATTAAAAAAATGAAGTTTTAATGACTGCTCTCCTATAAACCCTGGACTGCTGCATTTCCAGCACAAGAAGTTGAGGACAACAATGCCAGGTGCAGCCAGAATATTGCTGCAGCCCCACCAACATATCATTTTTTTAACATTATTCAAATTAGTCTCAACACTCATAATTCTGATGTTTCCTTTATTGCTGTTGTAAAGCAAATGGTTCTTTTATACAAATGTTATCTCCTGGCTATTAATTCAGCAGTTATTTTGGATTATGGCACTCCTGTTAAATTCAGGAATGTAAAAACCTCATAAATATTTAAAAGTTTCAGACTGACATGGGAAGAAATTGTTTTTGACTTGCTTTGTTAATATTCTGTTGTTCAGTTTGTAATAGATTTGGAATATATTGTTATTTCTCCACTGTTCGACAAAGGGAAAAACAATTGTAGTTGAGCAACTGCTTCAAGTGTTCTCCCTTGAATTGTAACAGGCTGGTAAAAGGAAAATATCTGTTTTCCTTTAAGAGGACGAAAAATGTGAAAATTTTAATCAGAGCCCACTTCAAAGTTAATGAAAATACAGCAGTAGGTTTGTAAAGATAGTTTCAATAAAACAATTTCAAATAGGTCTACTTACAATCAAGTGCTTCTCTTTCAGTATCTTTGTTATTTAAACTTCTCTCTAAGGAACAAATGAGTAAGATGGACGAATGTTTCTTTCCTCAGAGACATTTTATAGGGAGTGCATTTACTATGCACTGAGCATATTCATAGTCTAAATATTAGCATGCAAATTGAGGATCCCCCAAAGCTCTGAAGAATAACTGAATGATAAAACAAGTCACAATTTTTGTAAGACGACTGAAGATCTGGACAGCATAATCTCTGGGCCAGCATTGCTGTTTCACATCTAACTGTATTTTCTTTCTTTCTTTACCTCAGAAGTAAATACATAGCTTTTCAGCCAAATCTTACAGGGTGATAAGATGTAACTCCTGTTGGGGTCTTATAGAAGCATTTCAAATGTTTCGGTAATTATTCAAAAGAAGATGCTGAATTGATTCAACTTAGATAAGTACGCTAGCAGACAAAGTTAAGTATGCAGTTAACAGAGCTTACATCTCTGCCTGCGTGCTTGCCCCAGAGGTTCTTCAGCTGTGTCCTGGGATGACCTTTGACTTGATGGGTTTACTGTATTTCCTATGTCAGTTAACCTCACTGGCATAATGCCTGACTTTTTGTGGTATTGGCATGCTTTACTGGGTGCTGAACTGAAAAGACTTTTATTCTAGCTAGCAAATACGTTAACACTGCAATGTTAATACTATGTTATGGCAGGTTTACACCATCTTCTCTTACACGGTGTAGCTGAACTAGCTTAATCTCTGCATAAAGTAATTATCAAGTTTGCACTTTCCCTTTGACCAGAAAAAACTTTTTACCTGTCAGTAACTTGTAGTTAGGGTGCAATATTTCAAAACACAAGTTTTCAAAAAGGAAACCATAAGGTGGTCACATAGAAGCTGTAACTGTGAAGGTGAACTTACAGTTGCATGAACAAATTGGTGTTTTATGCAAGTGAGTAGCTGGATGTGCCACGCCAGCTGAGTCCATGCGATTTTAACTAATTCAGCACGGTCCAGTTCATGGCCTGTGGGCTGGATCCAGCCGCTTCGTGAGGTTTCTACCTGACCCATCACCTTCTCACTGCGGGAGGCGGGGAGCAGATGCTCCTTTAGCAGATGCAGCCTCTTCCACATGCCCTCTAGGGAGATGAGTGGCAAATCCGAAGGGGCATAAGGAAGGGCAGACAAGGCCCTGAGGGTCCTCAGCACCTCTGCCTGGCTCCGGCAAGTGCTGCCGCTGCGCCAGCCACAGCACATCTGTGTGTGCAACGGTGTGCATCAGCCGGTCCTGCACACTCATTCTTATGTTCTTGAGTGCATGAAAAGCTCGTTCCTTTATCACAAACAGAACAAAAGTCTGCTGTTACATGGACAAAGCAAAACGTAAGGCTTTTGCTGTTGTTTATGAACTTACTACATAATCAGCATGTTGAAAATTATTTTTATTTTACTTTGAAAAGTACTTCTGCTAGGCAATTCTTGTATTACTCTTTTTGTTCTATGAATGTGTAACGAACAGCATAAAGCAAAGGGCACTTGTATGCTTATGAATGTAAAGACATTTGGATGAAGAAATTCTGCAGAGCAGTATATTTACTTTGCATTTCTGAATGGTAGAAATTAAAATTCCCAGCTGCTGGATGTCCAGATGTTTCTTGCATTATGGCATTGTAATTTGCATTGGAATATACTGTGTTACTGCAGTAGCTGTAAAGTGGTCAGCTCTCGCAGTCTAAATGCTATATGCTGGCTCCAGTTGGGGTGGTGAGCGTATTTCCTGCTCATACCAGGTTCTTCTCTTTCCCAGTGTTTCCCCACTCTCTTAGCTTGACACGTCTGTATTTCTCAGATGAACACTTTTATTGCTCAGCATTCAAATCAAGCAGGGGATATATTGGCAGGTCAGAACTGATGTATGGATGGTTTCTTGTAAGAGTGACACAGAAAAAACACCCCAAGTTTTGAATCAGAAGTTTCCCTTTCCCTTTGGCATTTTCAGGCAGCAAACATCCCTCTGGTGTCAGAGCTTGGCATTGATGATATCCATTTTGATGACTTCTCGCTTGATGTGGATGCCATGATTACTGCAGCCCTGCGGATGTTCATGGAACTTGGAATGGTTCAGAAATTTAAAATTGACTACGAGGTAACCATCTGCGCTGCAGAGATATCTGCTGCTTTTGTCTTGGCACTGCTCAGTCCATTTGTACACGTTTAGTGGCCCTGATACAATTTGTACTTTTCATTTCAGACGCTGTGTAGGTGGCTTTTGACAGTTAGGAAGAATTATCGAATGGTTTTGTATCACAACTGGAGGCATGCTTTCAACGTCTGCCAGCTAATGTTTGCCATGTTAACTGTAAGTATCCAGCCACAGACATAATCCCGTAAGAGCTTTTACTGCCACGTTGCCTTACCTGTCTAAACATTTTCCAACGTTTTATTTCTTTTCTAGTTATTAAGATACTCATTCATTTCCAAGTTACTCAATTTAAGGCGGGGTGTATTTGGCAAAACCTTATAGTGTTTTAGTGGCAATGATATCACAGGCATATTGAAGTGACTGAAAACAGGTGGCAGTCTTGGAGTGAGCTTGTTATTGTGGATCTTGATCTTACAAAAATGCTTTTCTTTTGGAACTCTTTGATTTGACATTTATTTCAGACTCTTAAATTGGGAAGTGCAAAACCAAGGAAGATTAGAATGCCAGAAGTATTTTTTATGTTGATATTTATTACCTTCTTATCTAGCTTCATCTAAATAGTTGTAGAAGGTATTGCGTTAAAACATTTTAAGGTTATCTTCCAACATAGTGATCTAAGCGAATCTTGTATCTCCATCGGACACTGTAACACTTCTGGGTTTTATTAACGTGCATCTCCATCAGGACCTGTAACTCCTTTCAGCATACAAGTAAATTCTGTTGAAAATACCTCTGCTCTTACTCGCTCGCTCTCCCTACCCCACAGCAACCTCCCTGCATGAAATAATCCATGTTTGGCTAGTGGATTCTTGTAAATGTATCAATAAAAAGCTTGGTGGTCCTGGATGTTTAATGTTCTGGTTAATACAGCAAAAGAGAAGCATCACGTCTGTATGCACGCAACACTTCACACTGTACTTTACATTTTGGGTTTGCCTTATCTCCAGATAAAAATAAGAATTCAAGTTTTTCCATTTCTAATTCATGTTCAGTTTTAATGGCCAGTGTCATCTATTGTGAACCTTGAAGTGGCCATATTAATAACATTTGTGCAAGTATTTCTTTATCTGGGATATCATGTGCTTGTCCCTTAATTTTTAATCACTGAACGTTTATGTTTTCGTTGCTGGCTGGTCTCTGCAGCGTGGTTAGCGTTTGGACCCTGTCCATAGGGGGGGGACTCTGCAGCCTGTGCCATTCAGAGCACACGCCAGCACCGTGTTACGTGGGCTTGAGACAGTCGGCGGCCTGTGTCCTGCTCACAGGGCACAGCTGTCTTGTGCGTGGGTTCCCAGCTGTCCTCCTCCGTTTGGCATTGTCTCTGTGGCAGAATTTTGTGTGTCGGGTGAGGAAAAAAAGTGTATGACGTTCCCTAGGAAGTAGATGTTGGTCCATCCCAGCTATGTGGGTTTGTTTCTGTAAGTATTTACGGAGGCGTAGCAAAGTTGTCCTGCACACCATGAGACAGAGGAAATGGAGATGTTCAATAAGAGAAAGGCCACCTCTTCTTCTGGGCGTGAGGCTGTTCAGCTGAGCAGAATTAACGTAGTTTCAGCAGGCACTTTCTGATGATCACTAATGAAATCTTGCGGTCATGTGTGGGCATCGGTCGTTTTTAAAGTTTTGAAAACTTGACGTGCTTTTTTTTTTTCTCTTCAGTTTCCTCTTCAGAGGAAAAGCTCTTTACTCTGAGGGGTAAGGGCAAAGTCGGGCAGCACCGTTCAGCTGGGAGTTAATTAATTCCTTCCAAGCGCTGCCAGGGGGTGGGGAGCCCTCCGACCTCAGCCGTGAGGACCTCTAGGTGGAGCTCCGAGGCCGGGCTTTGGGCAGGCTGGGCTTTCGGTGGGAAGCGCTGTCTCCCACCAGGCATCTCCATCTCAGGTAGTGGCCACTGCGTTGGCAGCCAGCAGGGAGAAAGCAGATCACTGCTGCTTCAACGGCCGCCAGCGAGCCTGCGAGGGCTCAACCATGAACTGCTTTGACCGTGGTTCTCAAAGCATAATTTCAGGATCCTTTTAGCAGTCAACACAGGGATGCAACTGTCTGTGGGAGGTGATCCGTGATTTTCAAGCCAAGCTCATTTCATTGCCCACGCTCCTTGTCATAAACCCGACCAGCAGTTCCATGTGCAGGAGGGCTTGGATGCCTGTGCCCACAGCACTGGACTCACCGCGCGTCCCACCCTGCTTCGCTGTGGCTCTGGCTGAGAATTGATTAATTTCAGGTGTATGATCTGCTTGGGTTGCTCTCCCGTTCAGACAGAAAGACTGATCTTGTGAAAAAAGACACAGAAGAGAGAGTCGAGAGATTAGTAATAGCAGAAGGCTTGCTCTTACTGCATTTGTCTTGGGGGAACAGTCTGAGTTAGTATGTGTCTCGTTTTTTCACTTGCAAAAAGGGGAAAATTCTTTGACCATCAGAGAGGAGCTCTGATGGTCAAAAAGGCACTGCTTTGTGCAGTTATTGCACCCTATTCCTGATTTCTCCATGTCAGTCAGCAATATTGACTGCACCACAAATATAAACCAATAGGTCTATTTCAGGGCATTTTCAGGTAGACTTACCTTAGCGTAGTAATGTCTAATGTGTAATGCGGTAGCCTCTGCCAGCCCGACTGTGCTTCCACTGAATGCAGAAGGAAAATTCAGCTGGATTGAACAAGCCAAACGACAGAAATTCAACAAAGCTTAACCCAGTTGTTTCACTCCTGGGTCAGCCTTCTGCATATCTAAGGTATGTTCCTGTATATCTAAGTATGTATTTTCTCTCTCCTGTTAGACACCAAACAATTATAAGCCCAGTCCTGTGAGTCATACTTCTGTATTTCAGACTCGCCCAAATATTCTGAAGACAAGCACTGAAGCAAGACTGCTCCTGCAAGTTAAGGATGTCACATGAGTAAACCGCAGGATCGAGCCCAGGCTTCATTATCAATGCTTTTGCCTAACACAGTTCACATTGATACTTATTTCAAAAATGAACAAGTAAGCAATACAAAATTAAAATCCCATCTGGTGTGCTAATAACAAAACATATAAATGTGGGCCAAGGTATAATGAATGCAATTCATTTCCTCCCGTGAAAGAATGACCTCCATAACTCACTGGAGACTCTGCCACTCATGAGTTATGGGTCATTCCTTTCCCAGTGAAAATAAATTTTGCTGCACTGTCGTCTATAGCCATGTATTTTTTTCTCTCTGTATAAATTCAAAAAATGGGGAAATGTAATCCTCTATTTTCTTGCATTATGTTCAAAGCAGATATCCCCTTACCGTAACATTGTTTTAAATCAAATGTTTCTAAATAAGTGAGATATGCTATATTTCTCTCATATACTCAATTACAAGACTTTTGATTAAATAAAATGTTGCATTTATTTTTGAGATATTGCTACTGTTAATAAATTCCTTAATCATCTTTCCTGCATTTGCAATACAGGTTGAATCCTTGAGTTTAATCAAAGCTTGTGTTATGCGAAAGAATATTTATTACAGCATCCATTTTATATTATAAAACTTCTATTTTAAGTTCTTTTAACTTAGCCATGAATGATTCTCTCTAGATTGAAATTTGACATGTGGCATGTTGTCAGTTACAAACCTGGTTTTTAATCCCTTTTTTAAAAAATAGACCTTGATTATTATTTGTTATTTAAGAGCAACGTTTAAAAAAAAAAGAAGAGAAGACACGAAGACACTATTTTTAGAGAATTTCCTCTGCCTGGATAGCTGTTAGTGAAACTAAAAAAAGCAGTGCCACTAGAAGTCAGGAGAATCTCTTTCACAATATTCAAGTTACTCTCTACACCACTAGATTCTACACGAAAGGAATCTTTTTTCCTCATATTTGATCATCTTTTCTGATACGTAAACTTTGAGCACAATTATAAAGCTTTTGTAGCAATTCCTGCACTTCCTCAATTCCACTGAAATGCATTCCTGAGCACCTGGGGGAGTTTGGCTCCCTGTACTGCCTAAATATTAACTGCGACCACATTTCAGACTATGAAAACAGAGACTATTTGGATTTGAATGTGCATTTATTTAAGTAGAATTTGTGGTCTTCAGGGTGAATAGCAGAGTTTTCACATAGTATTGCAGCAATTGACTGGCATTTCTGAGTGGGCTCAGATAAGGACATCAAGTCTCACTGGTGTTCACTGTCTTTGTATCACTTAACCCTCTTCTTGCCACCGGGTGAAACCATGCCCCATTGAAAATCAATGGAATTCAGGGTTTCTTACACACTGTTAGTGTTCAGCCTTGGTTTGGTCCTCCAATATAAATGTCTTTTATATTCCTTTTATATAATTTCCTTTCATACTAACTAGATCGTGTGGTTAATTGAGGAGTGTCGTTGGAGACTGGCACTGTGGAGAGGCAAGGGTTATGATTTTCCACCTCAGACAGTCATTTTTGCAGGTAATATGCCCTTAGGCCTCTGAAGAGTTGAAGAACCAGCTTGTTTCTGCCATGGGTAAGTTGCATAGCACCAAAGAGGTGGTGTCCCACACAACCTCCAGCACCTCCTCCAGACAGGATCTGTTCAGGATGCTTGAGGTTAGCAATGACAGTAGTGTTTCTTCTCTGACATGAGGCAGTTCAGGCAGGAAAACTGCTATGGCAAGTATCCATGTGGATAAGTATAGTGGCAAAAAATTGTTTCTAGGATCAGCTCCCCCATTCAGATGGGCGCATCTGGTCTGAGCTGTTTGTGGGGATTTTCAGTACATCAGTTTTCAAAATTCTCTCACAAATTCAAGTGGGCATCTGCAGCAGAAATATGCCATTTGAGACGTTTCCTCTTTAAATCATGCTGCTTCGTTTCATGTGTCCCAGATAACAAATCTCTTAATAGTTCATAACAGTTCCATAGAGTACATTTTAGCTGGCTTCTTTTATAGGTCTTTTGATTTAACATCTTGGCTATCTCTGAGAGGAAGGATTGACTAAGATGATCACCTCAGGATTGAAGAAATCTGTCTAAATACTTCTCTGAACACTAATTTCAAAATGGAATCAATTTTGTATTTCTCTGATATGAAATTCCAGTTCCTGTCTTAGTGTGTAGTTATTGGTGTTTGTTTTCAGCTCTTTTTGCCTTTAGTGCCTTCTGGGTAGTGGAGAAATGGCATGGTAGAAATGCAACAGAGATAATAACAGATCACTCCAAGGACGTTATCTATTCTGCTAACTATCTAATATACAGTAGGGAATATAATATGACAATAAAGCATTTATCTTCTCCTTACTGAAATGTTCATGGTGTCAAAACGATGTTGACTGTTGCTTGATGGACTAACATTACTTATCCCTTTTGCTACTGATAGTTACAGCTGCTATTTTTTTTCTGCTCTCAGACTGCAGGATTTCAGGAAATTCTAACTGAAATTGAAATTTTGGCTTTGATTGTGGGATGCTTATGTCATGACCTTGACCACAGGGGAACCAACAATGCCTTCCAAGCCAAGTAAGTTTTCTAATTCTTATTACTTTAATTTGTTTTTCTTCCACAAAAGAGCAAAAGGTGACCAGGATAAAGAACAAAGCATTAATTTCAGGCCTTCGAGGCAAAGGCCAAGTATTCTTACTCTTGTATATAGTGAAGGACTATCCATCTTTATAATTTTCTGTTCTTTTGGGTGTCCTTTGTATCAGGCTGCTGAACTGACACCGCATATTGAAACATGGTGCCAAAACTTGATGTTCTTTTCAGGCTTAGGTATTATTGATTCTGGTATTCAACCCAGGAAACACTGAAACTGTGTTATCTGGGTTGTTCTTGCTGGCTGGAATGCATGACATAAAAATCTTGTTCAACTATTAAGAAGAGAAGAAAATAGGTAAAACTGAAATAATGCTTTCACAAGAACTTTCACACCAGTATAGGCAAGCATACATAAAGTAAGTCCTAGCTTATGAAGTATGAAACCGTTGCCATTGTCCGTGCTGGAGCTCTGATGCATATCGTCTGCAGCTGAGTAGTTGCCTCACCACATACCCATCAGCTGTGGAGCTCACAGGATCCCTGGTCTGTAGAAATGCCTCCTCCCTGGCCTGCCCCACATGCCAGAGCACACAGAGCCTGTTCAGAGACATGCTGCACTGGGCAGGGGTGGGCTGGCCACCCACTGCAATGGTCAGTACCCACCAGAACATGACGCTGGATCTCAAAGGCAGATTCTTACATCACCTATGTGAAATCTTGCACTCTCGACTGTTTTCAGTTCTAAAAATGAATTTTATTTTCTTCAAAGTGCTTAGGACCTGATTCAGCAGCCCTGACTTGCATATATTTTTTCTGTCCAGGCTGTTGCCCTCAGACACAGTGAGGTAGAAGCAGGTTTGTGGAAGGTTTGAGGGTACTTCTTACTGTAGTGGTAAGGGAACTCCCTTGACTAAGGTCAAATTCTTTACAAAGTCTGTGTTCCCTGAGAACAGTGGGGGGACAACAGGAAACGTCCCCTGACAACATCTTGGCCAAGCTGTGAAATAAAGCTGTCAGATACAGAGACTCCTTCAAATCCCATGTTGTTTTCTCAACTCTGCAGGTCCTCTGCAGTCAGAATATGAGACCCTGAGGCTCTCTTGTCCTGCAGATCCCAGCATGCATTTGCAGCTTTGTCTGTTCTGCATTACTGCTAATCTTCCAGCGTGACGGGGAAGTGGTCAAATGGTTGTCCAAAGATATTTGAAAGACAGGGTGATGTTGTATTAGCCTGTTTTGTTCTACCTTTTGCAGAAATACTCTGCTGCAAAGTGTGCATGCACAGGCTGCTGCACTTCTGGGGACGAGTTGCCTCAGTGAACATCACTCAAACTGATGTTTCTGATACTCACTAAGCTGCCATTTCCTGAGCTATTGGTGTTGCTGTACCGTCTCAATGAAATGACAACACTGGATCTTCAGTTACCATAGCAAGGAAAATCAATTGCAGTGCTCAAAAGACAGAGCTCATGGTGCAAAGGTTACCAAGCACTGCTGGATGCGTTTTTGCAGCTGAGTCTTGAAGAGAATCAAAAAAGACGAGACAAATGGGAAGGAAGCTCAGCTGATTGATGTTTATGTTCCCAGTTTACAAAAACAAGACCCAAGATTTACATTCTGACCATTTTAGGCTCTGATTAAGTTAACCAATTCTCCACTGTAATATTGCCCAACATCTCTTGTGCAGAGGGATGGCTGAGTTAAAGGTAGAGGTTTCACCATTAGTCTGCTATCACTTATACTTGTTGTTTGACAACAGAATACAAAGAGGAGGCTACCATTTTACGGCTCCATAAAGAAATTGCTGAAGACATTTAACAAAAGACAAACATTATCATACATGTATAAAACAACCCTGAAAAGAGAAGCTGTAGTTTTCATAACAGCAGCTATGATTTATTCCTCTAACCTGACATAAATTTAAGCATCACGTTTTCCTATTTTATCTTCAGTGTTCAATACTGCTGCTCTGTGTGATGAAAGTTCAAGAGGTATATGATGGAGGCAATATCACAGTTGTCTGAAATTGCTCTGTTATATATCTCAACACCACATTCTCCTAGGGGTGATGTTTCCTGGACATCCTTCTCTCTCATATAGCTCCTTCTGATAATTAAATATCAGTATGGTGCCATTTTATAGTATGTGCTCTTAGGAGACTCTTTCTTTGTCTCTGGCATAATCTCTTATTCTCATTTCTTTGGAAAGAAAACCCATCTTGTCGCTTTAGGCTGGGTCCCAGAAGTGAAGGAACAGTGAACTATTCTGACAATCCAGTCTCGCACTCTGCACTTCCCAACAATTTGCAATTTTATAATTGTATTCTGTACATTTTTGTTCTTTAAACTTAGAAAACCCAGCTGGTCTGTGCATTTTGAAGCTAATTTTGGTTTAGATAATAAACATTATGAGAAAATACATTCTAAAGACACGCTAAACTTTACTTTTATATTCACTGCTCTTACTTGTGGCTTTTTGTTCACCTTAGTATTTTTTACGTGCATGATTTTACATACAGACAGAACCTCACTGCATTTGCAGTTGTTTTTTTGTTGTTGTCTTTTTTTTTTTTAAAGAGTTTGTAATCAGTCATTGTGTTTATATCTATTAAGAATTAAAACCAAAAAGTAGTAGCAGGACAGCTGGTCCTAGCTCAAGGACATTACTGTTTGTCTTTGCTGCACAGTGCTGCGCCTATGCTGTTGCATCACTGAGACACTTTGAAAGCTGCATTACAAAATTTCATGTAGTTCCAGGAAAATCTTTAGACAGCTGATGATATTTAGCAAAGTCTGGAACATAAATGCCTTGTATCTGGCTTTAAGTTAGTATTTTGATCTTGTCAACTGTCTTAAGTGTGGTTACTGAGGCAAAGAGGGAGAGTGTGGCTATGTGCTTTCGTTACTAAATTGTCTCTGAAACCTGCTTCGTAAGCAGATGAGCAGTATTTGTTGACTCCCCATGTTCTGTTTCAGGAGCGGATCAGCCTTAGCTCAGCTCTACGGCACCTCTGCTACCTTGGAGCACCACCATTTCAATCATGCTGTCATGATTCTCCAAAGTGAGGTACAAAAGCATTGCTATTAATCTCAGTGTAAGCTGTTGGGCAGTTTCAGCCAGAGAAAGGAAATACCACACATAGTACCTTTTTAATGCCCTCTCCTTGAGGAATTATTTATTGGTTACCACAAAGGTCACAACTAGCACAAAATTAAACAACTACAAATGCTGATCATAGAGCTCAGAGATTATATTTGTCTCAATCGGCTAGGGGCAAGGAGAACATATCCTAATCATATTGACAGTTTTTCTTAGTCTTCTTACGTGTATCCTGTGTAGTGGTTTATAGGTAGGCGAGAACAAGCTCTTGCCTTTCCCCACAGGTGATGTATTCAGAGTAGCACAGTCATCCTTTACTAGACCAATTTAATTTCTTCGACAGTCTTTCTGTAATCAGTATTTTTATGATGGTTTTGCATAATTTTACTAAATGAGGTGGTTTTAAAAAATTAATATCAGTAATATCATGCTGTCCAAAGTACACTAGTTGCTTTGCAGATACATACAAAGACATAGTTCTTACCTAGAATTTCTTATGCGTAACAGTATGCAGCATGCGCTACCCCAGAGATGTAGTAAGTGAGAAAAGTGGAAGGATGGACACACAATCCTTACAAAACAATGGATGTATTTTCTTCATTTACACAGATAGGTGGTTACAAAATGCATTCAGTATATATAAAACCAAAAATGTTCAAGCAACTCAATTGGAGACCATATGCTGATCTGCCGCAACTTTTGAAGAGCATCTGGGAATGTCCTCTGATCACAAATGGGAACAGGGTGATGGTTTTACCTCTGTGTACAGTGCCACAGAGATTAGTCATGGGACTGTGGCTTTACTGTTCAGTTTCTTCACACTATATTAAAAAAGTAGACATAGGAAAGGAGAGCACCAGCATGAGATTTAAACCGTTCAATCTGCTTAGCCTAGCCTAGCTTATCTAAAAGGTGAAAAGGTGATACTAGGAATTAAATGGCTCCTTATGCTACCAGGGAAAGGTGTAAGAAAAAGCAGCATTTGAAAGTTAAACAGACTGGTTCAGCATAGGAAAAAAGGAAAGGTTTTGGGGGTTTTTTGTTGGTTTTTTTTCTAGACCAATGAGACTGTTAGGCCTCTGGAACAAGTTTTCCTGGGAAACAGTGATTTCTCTAATTCCTGAAATCTTCATCATGACTGAATATCTCTCTGAAGACAGGCTCAAGACATGGACAACTCTGAAAGTTTATAGCTCATGTCACTCTAGATGCTTTTCTTTATCTTTTCCATCTTAAAAATAAAGAAATTTATGAAAACATACTTTTTTCCTTGGAAAATCTACTCCAGCTTCTTTCAGAGATGTAAAATATTACTTGAAATGCAAGTCCTCGCCTTTGATCATTCAGGCAGTTTCTTCTTCAGGTCCTCATTTCTAGACCAGAAAATTAATCCTGTGGGATTTTTATCCAACAGATGCTATTTGCTAATGGAATACAACACTCCTTAGTTTGGAATAAATGCAGATTTGGATCCTCCAATCTACTTAAAGATACACCAACTTTCACTGGCTGAGCACTTGGTCTCCTCTCTCAAATCAGCTGAAATTAGATTATATCCTGTCCACTGATGTTGATATTCTCGTCTCTCTTTGCTATCTAGAAGGAAAAACAGTATTTTGTATTACTTCTTTAGATTTTTATCATGTAGGACAAAGGAGCTACTTATCCTTTACTTTGACATGCTAACCTCAGTATAAGTGATCTTGAGCTTTGTAGTGATGTGGTTTTATACACCATGAAACAGGTCAGAAAGGCAACGGATATCATAGACAACTTGGTAAATAATCCCTGTTGTAAGAGCTGCTATTTTCCTGATACATTTTGCTTTATTTTCTTCTGAGTACTTTGGTTTTAAAATTGGTTTTCATAAATAAGCTTTAGATTCTCAAATCCTTCTCAATATTTAGCTGAAAAGAAATTATAATTTCATTGTCACAGAGAAGACCATTTTTTATGCATGGCAAAGTGTTTTTTCAGTCCACCAGTTAGCTGATCTATCAAAAAATACCATCTCTACCTCCAGACCATATCTTGTTTATGTCCTCAGACCATCATGGTTATAGCAATCCTGTTGCAGGAAGATTGTTGGGTTTAAGGGCATTTTAATATTCCTAAGCAGCAGATGGCAGTGCATACTGAATGTGTGCATTACAGTGCTAAACACCACCAAAATAAGGCTCTGTTTAGCAAGAACATCATTATTTCTATAGGTGATCAGGAAAAAAAAAAGTGTAGTACTTTTATTTATATTAATTTAATTATATGTGACTAATGTCACAAAGACCATTTCTTAAGCTTGCATTTAGAATTTTCCATTAATTTTGTTTCTTTCAGCTTATTTTCTCTAGGATTTCATAGAGGATTACGGGTTCTCTGTCCCTCTTAGTTTTCAGAAATTCAGTTACAAAAGAACTTTCCTGCTCTCAAACAGCAATATTAAATAATTTGTTTCCTTTCATTCTAGCCATAGAACACCTTTCAAATTCTTAATCCATCATCCCTTAAAAAGTAGCCTACTGGGCCTACAAAGGGTGTTCAAACCACATAAAGTTGCAGTTCTTTAGCCTGCATAGGCAATGCTTGTATACGCTGTAAGACAGCACAGTAATGGGCAGAGTGAGCAAAAGCGCTGTTTTGAAGGAAATCCTGATTTAGTGTCTTTGCTCTAAGAGCAGTTTGTGTGCCTGCAAGCAGCAGCACAGATAAATCTATTAGGAGCACAACTCAAAAGCTGCAACACAGAGCTTCCCAAAACATTTAATAAGAGGAAAGACTGAGATGTATCCATAGTTTTTCCCATAAACTGAGTCTATGCAGAGCCAGAGCCAAGAGTAAATCTTTCCTCAAGAGGCTATAATTTCAGCAGAGTTTAGAAAAACATACCAGGTACTTGATTACAATCGTCAACTCTTCCATCCCAATGTAATCTCAGCAGTATTAACATTATTATTTTGTCGTAGTTTTGCCATGAATCAGAAAAGGCCTCTGTTACAGGGAAACAGTAGACTTGAGAGTTAGGAAACCTTTTAAAAACCTGTATTGATTGCTAGCCTTTTACCTCTTTTATCTCTTTCATTACAGGGTCACAACATCTTTGCTAACTTGTCCTCTAAGGACTACAGTGACCTTATGCAGCTTCTAAAGCAATCGATATTGGCAACAGACCTCACTCTGTATTTTGAGTAAGTATTGGCATTTCTTGGATTTGACAAATGAAAATTCGAAGAACTTACTCTAATGACCTATTAAATACCAGAAAGGATATATAATATGAGAAATTAGTGTTTAGCTGTGATTGAAGAGATTTAGTCTAATACTTAGTATATCTTAGACTAATAGAAATATCTCAAGTGTCCAAGTAAGTTTTGCTTTAATGTGTAACATGTCTGTATCAACAAAAGGCAAGTGAAATCCTGGGCTTACACTTCAAAGCAATCCCAGGAATCAGTTTCAGTTCAGTCTCGTAATTCTTCTGTCCCTTCTGTGACCAAGTTTCCAGAAAACTTCAGGCAAAGCCTTTACGCTGAAATTGTTCAGCTATCTATATCAACATTGTATCTTTAACTGTTAATTGTAAAAATACTGACTGGGATGCTGCAATGTTTGCTTTGTCTTTTTTTTCCCTCAGTATTTGGTTACTGTGCCAAGGGCTGTTTCTAAACAGCACTGGCAGTAGACAGGCTGGTATTCTTTGTTTCCTGCAAGTCTGTTCTCAGAAAAGTTGTATTAAGAAAGAGTTTTAGTGAATAGTTTTATTACAAGTAACTTCTAAACATTAGTCTATGAAGAAATTTCTGCTTGCTGACATGAAAATCCTGAGCAGGACAAATAAACCCTTTTAAGCGTACTGGTTTTGAAGCTGCCCGTTAGGATTCCTTATTGTCTGGGGGGCTGGCATGACAGGGGAATCTGCTGACAGCTTTAAGTGAGATACAAGGACCACAGGGATGTGTCAGTACGAGTTCTCCTGTCTCACCGCAAATAACAAGTGCTGCAGAAATGTTTTGTGCTGTCGAGGAAGAGATGAGTGGCAGGAGCTGAGAGGGCAGCTGCCCTGGCACAGCCCCACATGCTCTCCCAGGCTGAGATCCTGCAGACCTTGGAAGAGTCAGAGAGGGCCACAGCAGTGCCTTAGGAGGGAATGCAGTCCAGACCCAGACGTGATGGACCTCTCTTCCCTGGCTGCCTTAGGTTCAAAAACTACATGATCAAGTTGTCTTTCTGGTTTTAATACAGAGAAGTAATGTCCAAAAAGGGACATCAGCTGAATTTCAAGATTATTCTTCCTTGCTTGCATAATTGATTTTTATGTGCTACATGAATCAGAAAACTTTTAGCAAATGATGCCTCTTTAATAAGAAGTCTGCAAAGAAATTATCTTTTCCTCTTGTGTTGTTATGATTCATTAATCAGGTAGTTGTTTTCCTACTTTTCTTCCAAAAATGCCTGAAAATCACTGTCTGGAAACGTTGATGATTTATACTTTTTAAAGCTACCCTATGTGAACAGGTGTTTCCACACAAGTATGTAACTTGTTTTTTCAGTTTGCTATGTCTTCAGTATTTTTGTAGAGAAGGAAATTCTCATGTCACTCTTCTTAGAATGCCTAAACGTAATGATCACGAAGTCCAGCTAACAAAACAGCAACAAAACTCCAGGCAGAGCAAGGCTTTATGACCTTCTCAAGACACTACTACTTTTCTACAAACAAACAAAAAGTTGACTTTCAGTGAAAGATCAGGCGTAAAATATACTTGATTTTAGTAGATAATTCTAGATAATGATGCTTGTAGATAATACAACAAGCAAAAGCATGGAACTAAAATTAAGTTTATGGAAATTCACTCAAATGATGTCTTGAGCCACTGGGCTGTAGAGAACTGGATCTGCTCTATACAGCAGGACAACTTTCCCTTCCAGGCAAAACACAATCAGAGCCAATGTTACTCAAAGACATTGCAGAATTGTTATCATTCTGTTTATTTCTGAAATCCTGGCATGTTATGTGCAAACCTCCTCATTTTGGATACCACGCATAAGCAATGAGTAGGAAACACTAAATTGTTTCCTTTCCTCAAGTTGACTCCTTCCCACACTAGAAATTCTCTGCTGAGTTGGACTACTACTTCTGCATCTATTTAAATGGATTTCAAAGAAAATTCGTATTTTAAAGTTTTCAGCTTAACATAAGGCCTTGAGACTCACATTTTCACGTACTGTTTATGGTTCTCTATATTTTAAATTTGAATGTTTGAGGTTTCTGGGATGTCATTGTCCTGATCTTTCAGCTTTAAACATTCTTGCCTGGGTTTTGTGCAGTAACATATGAATTGCCCAGAATATCCAATACTTCAAAATGAAATCATTACCAAATTTTACTTGTTAGACTGAGCACTGAAATACAGGATGCAAAAATCCACTGCATGCACTCTTAATAGAGTATGTAGTTGTTGATGATCTGCTCAGGATTAGGCTGGTTTAAGGTTAATGTGCCAACTACTCTTGTCCATTAAAATTTTCATCCTTGCAATACTTATTTGCAGTGGGACCATGATGCTATGACTTTGTGTGAAAGAACTGAATTCTGTTTTCTGCATGTGTGACTTTGCATTGTCCCAGCAAATTTTGTAACGTGAAACTCTTTTATATCTTATTTCGTTAAACATAAAAGATTAGATATCTTCACGTAGTCCTTGTATCTCCCTGTTCTAGTTGCTGTCATGAAATCCATTATAGAAAGGCCCTATGGTATGAGTGACTGGTCATACAATGCATGACAGTAAGGGACCAGAATAATGCAGTAAGTCCCACGTAAGATTCTGTCCATTGATCAAGGGCAATATTCCTGGAAGTGTGCATCTGCTTGTGTGTAAAACAGGAACTGGCTGCCATCAAGACTGTGCTTTCAATAACCACTGTTCAAAATTTCAGTCTAGCTGAAGTAAATGTGGAAAATACAAGACTTTGCAAACTCTCTTCTGTTGGGGAATCTAACCACATTTCCACTTGACAAAGAGATAGCACAGTCTCCTATGAGATGCGGCACTGGAGTGTCACTCAGAACATAGATATTTGCTTTCCAGCTTTGATGCTAATATGTTGTGTCACTCTGGGCAAGTTGCTCCATATTTTTGTACCTCAATTTCCAATATATCTGGGGCAGGATCTATTTCATATTACAGTCACACTGGGTGCAATAAGCTTGGAGTCTCAGTGCCATAAAAAATTACAGACTACGATGAGTCAGAATTTTGGTACTTAAAGGCACCAAACAAGCATGTCCTGGCTCATGTTTTGTCTATCTTTGAGGACATAGGCAAGATATTCCAGAAGACAAAGCATGAGACCAAGTAGGGAGACCTAGTTTCCAGTTAATAAGAACTACTAACTCAAGGCATCTGCAGCTTCTGTGTCTCACTGTTCTGTTCTGTGTGCTGGAAATAACAGGAATTGCACATCTCTGAAAAACCCTTCAGGGTATAGAAGTAAAAACCATTTTGCAAGGACAAGTAAAGAGAAGTGTGTATGTATTTCAGGGCTATTTCTATTGTCTGTCTGTCCACTGCTATAGTTGAATATTTCATGCTTCCATGGAAGACTGAATATTTCGGCACCATTTATTTCCTTATCTGCGGAGACTATAAATACAATATTGCTTTTACTAGGCAACTCTGACATTGATAACAGACATTTATAGAACACGTTCAGAAATTAGTATGTTTCGCTTAAATGGACTGTCAGTGTAACGACTTTAACAATAATACATGAGGTACAATGATTTCGTACCATCCAGATAGCTGTGTTTCTATTGCAGTGCTGCCCTGGAAGTGTCTTGTTTCCTTCTCTGACAATCTGTTTTGTTGCAGGAGAAGGACCGAGTTTTTTGAACTTGTCAGTAAAGGTGGTTATGATTGGAATATAAAAAAACACCGAGAAATATTTCGGTGAGCACTATTTCTTGCTTTCTGGTTATTTCAAAGTGTAGCCGTATTTGTTTAAGGAATTTCATGTATCACAGAGTGAATGCTTAGAGTAACAAGAGAAGGTTGCTTGTTTTAAAAATGCGACCTATGGTATGATTTCTAAACCTTACCAAACAGCAAGGTATAATCAGTGTGACCTCACCTTCTCCATTCCTGTTTCTGCCTTCACATTCCGTCATGTTTTCTTCCCTTTCTCCCAGCCTCACCACTTACCACTCAGCCCTTCCGCTCTTTCTCCAGAAAGCAGCAGTATTCTGCCTCAGGACACAACGATCTTTCTTGTCCATTTCCCCATTCCCTCCTCCTCTCAGCTGTTTTCTTTCACTGGCCATGCTTCTCTCTGCTCTTCTAGTCTGTACCTGGGAGTTTGCAGATACACGGTACTCTTCTAGCCCTCAGGAATGAGCTGAGCATGCATCCTATTGACAACCTCAGACATTGTGGGTAGTTTGAGTACACCACACTTTTGACACAATAAAATGTGTGCATTTGCATACGCATGCCTGATTATGTCTCATTTTATCTGAAATTCCATTAAAATTCTGTTTCCTTTTGGTCTTTTCACCAAAATATTGGCCATTTTCTATTTTCCATATCATTTCACCCAATCCTAATTTTAGATTCAGGCAATATATTCAGTGCTTCATTTTCAGTGCCCTTGTTCTTCATTTAAACTTTCTTAGACTTTTATCTGCATCATGTACTGTACATAAACGCTTTCTACAGCTGAGTGGTTTCTTCCTCCTAATGCATATAAAACATCGTTGTAGCTAGGTATTAAACTACAGTGGAACAGTATAGGTCATAGTAAATCTTAAATTTTTATTGTAGATGAGCAGTAGAAACTGCTTAAACAGTGTCTGGATGCCTCTTGTGATTATAGGTTCTCTTGCTACAGCAGTCACTTACAAATAGGCATATAAATTAATCCAGTTTGCAGGTGTTATTATGTAATAATACCCTTACTTATATCATGTGAAGCACATGCTTTCTAGTATATTACAGGTATTAATGTAAGTAGTGTTAGAAGTACTGCAAAATTAGCAGCTACTCCCTTGCAATATCATTTCTTTTCTAGTGTGCAATGCACAATACCAAAATTCATCATCTGATGACCCGCAACACATTAGGCTTCTTAGGCACAATTGTGATGTAAAAGCCATGCTGATGGCTGAGGTTTCAAACATGTCATTCTTTTCAGGAGGAAAAGAAGGTGCCAGGGCTGACATTTTATATATGTATTATTTATTTATGCATCCAGAGCAGAGTTGTTTAGAAATCCAACAAAGGTTGATTCAGCTTGTATTGTTCATTTCTGTTTTTCAGATCAATGCTAATGACAGCCTGTGACCTTGGAGCTGTGACCAAACCGTGGGAGATTTCAAGACAGGCAAGTCATGATTAATAGCAGGGCTGGGAGGAGGCGGGACTGGTGGGACAATATTCCCAGGGCCCTGGCTTACAAAGGACCAAAACTGGAATCAATTTACAGCGGTATTAATGCTGTAAAAAAATAGCAGGGGGTTTCTGCAAGAAATGGTTTACTGCATAATCTTTCCATGTACACATGCTGGTGAGCAGCATGTAGGTACCTGAAGAGAGCTGGCTTTACAACCTCCCCTCTTATTAACCTTTTAAATCCATATCAAAAAATGGATGGATTAAACAAAAAAAGCATTAGCCACATGCAGCTGCGCTTACTTGTTTTGTCCCAAAGTTTTCCTTGGCAGTGGCAGAATCTTCCCTAAATCAAAAATACCAGCAGATGATCTGCAAACTTTGATTAACATAAAATCTTCAGTATATATGATAAGAGAAATGTGTTCATTTTCTCAACACCAGTGGAAGAAACTGCAAGTGTAGTATAGAGCATTTTTTATCATCCTATACTTAGAAACAAACAAATAAAAATTCAGGCTTCTGCTGCTGAGTAGGCTCTTTAAAAATATACGTAAAACTTTGGTCCAGCATTGGCAAATAATTACAACGTGAGAAAGCTACTTGTCCCAAAAGTCTTGTCGTTTACCACATGTTCTTCCCTCTTCTAGGCATCTTTCCTTACTCAGTATCCATCCTTAATATTTCCTGTATCTATACTAATAATTCTCTGTCCTTTACTGAGGTCCAGAACAAGCTAGTGGAAGGCACCTTGTGTAGGGCTTTGGAGGAATACACAGCATCAAGAAAAGAATAGGAAATACACCAGTGCAGCTGAGTGTGGTTAAGCACCTGGTGGGAGTTTGATTGGCTTAATGGCAAAGTGATAGTTAAAAAGATGGAGTGAAAAACAGGAGCTAGACCAGAGAACTAGTGAGGCAGGAGCAGCCAGATGGAGAAGGACAAGGAAGTAACAGAAGCTGAAAGGGACCTATGAAAGTTACATGCAGATTAACTCAGTTAAAAAGCATTTCTGTGGTGAGGGCTTCAGCTCAGCTTGCAGTTTTGGCAGATGAGTAGATGAGTCTTTTTTGCTTTTATAAGCAGACTATGACCATAGTCCTCCTAAGGCTGTTACTCTACTTGGCCAGAATATGGTCACCTCGCGTGGAAATCAGGGAAGTTTCTTGTATCCTGCAGTGGGGAAATGAGACACAAGGCTTTTCAGTGCCACCTAGCCACAGCTCCGGTGTGTGCAATCGCTCCTCATTTTTCCCCTTTAGTCCAGTTAGCTTCTCCATTTTCTTTGACAGCCAAAATGTCAGGTAGGATCTGTTTTCCATGTCGTCAATCTTTGTGCTGTAGTGCTGAATTAGTGCTGAAGTCTCTGGCAAACTGGTTTTTTATCCTTGTCACTTTTGAGGTCTGTGGGTGAAAATTCCCCTGCAGCCTAGTGTACAAGTTTACTTTATATTGGAAAACCCAGTCTGAGATTGATTGAAACATTATGTGGTTATCAGAGACACTAGTAAGTCCACAGACGGAAAACAGGAAATAGTTGGACCTCAACTGTGCCAAAAGGAAAAAACCATGAAAAGTGAGGGAGAAAGAGATTGAAATATATTAATCAAAGGGAATAAAGGCTACATGTAAGAAAGCAAAATTCAGGAGGAGAAGATAGAAACAGACAGAGAAAGGGACACAAGGAAGATCAGAATAGCAGTGAGAGACAGGGGTGAGACTACGTCTTGATTATTTTTATACAATACACTTGGCAAACCCTTAATTGCTGCTAAGTTGTTAAATTATTCCTCTATGTGGAGTATTGATCCAGAATTTTATTAGTGCGCTGGGATTACATACATTATAAAGTTCCCAACTGTGTGATAGCCTGGCTCAAGATTTAAGAGTGCTTTATAACATCACTTCACCTACTTCCAATTTACTTTGGTACTCCTTATTTCAACTCAGGGTTAGGATTTGTGAATGTTAGCTACCATGCAGTTGCTAGAGCAAGAAATTTTCAGATTTTATGAAGTGCAGGTTCTCTGCTTGGTTCACCCTCTTGTCCCCTGGCATTATGAAAACATTTCCTAGCTTGAAGATACTTGAAAACAATAAGCAGGCATGACAGGAGCTTTAGGAACTGAATGCCATCTTCATTAAATTAGTTTCCTTTTTTTGCATCTCAAATGTCACCTTCAACCCCCACACATGACAGGAGTACAGTATGTAAAGGCTACTATACCAGGCTTGCTCACTCACTGTTTGAGTTCCTAAAATTTCTGTTGTTTCTATAACTAATTTTGGTTTTAAATCTTACGTTCTTCTGAGAAGCACAAACCTCTGCACTGAATAGAACATCTTCATTCAAAAAACTCAGAAAGACATATTCAAACTTCCAACCCACCAGTTCTTGATTTTGATTGAATATAATAATCACAATCTGAGTTCATATTTAGATCTTCAGATAGAATCATAGAATCATTATGG
>NW_009610199.1:0-2141 GCF_000690535.1 Cariama cristata
ACCATAATGATTCTATGATTCTATATGGTCTAGGATATCCCTCTGGCCAGTTGGGGTCAGCTGTTCCAGTTCTGTCCCGTCCCAACTTCTTGCCCACCCCCAGCTTCCTCAGTGGCAGGGCAGTGTGAGAAACAGAAAAGGCCTTGATGCCGTATAAGCATTGCTCAGCAATAGCTAAAACCTTGGTGCGCCATCAATGCTGTTCTCATCACAAATCCAAAACATAGCACCATAGAGCTACTATGAAGAAAATTAGCTCTATGCCAGCCAAAACCAGTGCACTGCACCTTCCAAAGGGTCCAAACACTGCAGTAACTGCCATGTAGGCATATGAAGGAACAAATTTATTTTCAGTCTTGCTGCATTTAGCCTAACTTTGAAAATTAACAAGGGAAAGTTATCTGTCATTCAGGAATACACATCTTGAATTTACGTTCATGTGTTCGTATCTACCTTGAGTTATAGTTTCTCCAGGTGTGATAAGTACAGTCTTATTGCACAATGAAAAAAAAAGTAAATCAAAGTTTAGAGCCTCATCTTCTTACAGGCTTCTTCCATCAAAAGTTCAGATGAGGTTTTATTTTCAGTAAAATTCCTACCACTGGATGTCAATATTTTTCAGACTGTACTGGCCTTTGTTACTCTGCCTTATGTCTAAAGATAATACCACTTTTCTGAAGACAGTTTTTGGAAAGAATCAAATTATTTGGAGCAACCTTGTGAAACTCTGACCCTGTCCACGAAAAGCAATGTTAGAGACATGGCTAGTTAGAAAAACATACGTGATTAGGTCTAAAAGAGCAAGAAATAAGAGTGTAAAAAAATCAGAAGTGTAGGTGTTAAGTACTTTGTGAATAATACTTTCCTAAATAAGAAGAAAAGAAGAAGAAAAAAGAATAGGATAGACTGATGAAAGGAGAAAGTTCGGAGTAGCTGAACTAAAAAAAAAAAGAAATTAGATATTTTAAGTAGGGTGAAGGAGTCTTTAAAAGAAATGGAGAGAATTTGAATTGACCTTAGTGCTTCTCTATATGCATGATATGCTGTGACAGCTGTTCAAGAAAACAAGACTTTTGGAGAGTCTTATAAATATTAATGAATTGATGGATAATTCCTCTAGGACTTGGTCATGCTATTGAAAGGAAATTCAGTCTGAAGCATCGACGACTGCTGAGGTGCATTCAGTGTGCGTGCAGTGAGGAAGGCTGCAGGGAAGACCTGATAAATATACCAACAAGGCAAAGATGAGTGCTTGGGGTTCACTGTGGCCCAGGCTGCTCTTTGGGGAAAAGCTGTTCTGGTTGTCTAAGCAATGAGGGGTTTTTCAACAATTATGGCAAGTGGTATAAAACCTTATTCTGAGAAATGCAGATCAGATGGCTTAAATGGTATGCATCCATACTCACTCACTGCTTTACTGCCAAATCGTTTTTTACATCTGAGCTCATCGGTGATGTCAAGATTGAAGGCAGCCTGGGTGGCAGTGATCACACACCAGTGGAGTTCACAGTCATGAGGGATAAGGGTCAGGTGAGGAGTATAGTCAGGACCCTGAATTTCAGGAAAGCAAACTTCCAACTGTTCAAGAAATTAGTCAATAGGACCCCGTGGGGAACTGCCGTCAGAGACAAGGGAGCGGAACAGAGCTGACAGATTTTTAAGGACACTTTCCATAGGGTGCAAGAGCTCTCAAACCCCAGGTGTAAGAAATCAGGCAAGAAAGGGAAAAAAACTGGCATGGCTGAGTGATGACCTGTTGGTCAAAATAAAGGGCAAGAAGGAAATGCATGGGCAGTGGAAGCCAGGACTGGTATCCTGAGAAGAGTGTTGGGACAGTGCCCAGTTGTGTAGCGATGGAATCAGGAAGGCCAAGGCTTAGCTGGAGCTGAAGTTAGTGAGGTAGGCAAAGAATAATAAGAAGGGCTTCTTTAGGTATGTCAGCCAGAAAAGAAAGGTTGAAGAAAGCATACCCCCTCTGATGAGCAAAACTGGGAAGCTGGTAACAACAGACAAGGAGAAAGCTGAGGTACTTAACAGCTTTCTTGTGTCAGTCTTCACTCGCAGCCTCGCTCTTGACACCTCCCAAGTAAGTGGACTACATGATGGGGACCAGGGGGCAAAGTTCCTCCCACTGTAAGTGA
>NW_009610200.1:0-2168 GCF_000690535.1 Cariama cristata
GCTTTCTTTGGGTGCCTTGGACTTCACTTCATAGTGAATTCCCAGCATGTCTGGCACGGCAGCACTCAGCGGTGCCTCATTCACTCAGCATTCATTTAGGCCACGATAGTCTACTGTCAATCTCCATTCTCCATTAGACTTTTGCATTGGCCATATAGGACTGTCAAAGGGTGAGCGAGTCTTACTGATCTCTCCCTAATTTTCTAGTTGTCGACTCAGTTTAGGAATTGGGGTCAGGGAATCTCGATTGGTGCGGTATTGTTGTTGATGTACTGTTGTGGTAGTAATTGGTACCTGCTGTTCTTCCCCTCTCAGCAGCCCCACAAGAGAAGAACCCTCTGAGAGGCCAGGCAAGGCAGACAGCTCTTTAGTATCATCAGTCTCTACAGCTGCTACACCAGAGGCCCACTGATACCCTTTTGGGTACTTAAAATAACAACTTCTGAGATGCCAAGGATGCATGGAACTTCTGGGCCAGTCACAATGGGGTGATTTGTCACTCATTCCTGGTTAGGCTCCCAATACAGATGACTCTTGAGATCTCCCCATTACTCCAGAAATACCAATGGATTCTGTCCCTGTATGATTTGATGGCATTAGGGTGCACTGTGTGCCACTGTCCACCAAGGCTTTATACTCCTGTGGTTCTGACATATCAGGCCATCGAATCCACAGAGTCCAAAAAACTCTGTTGTCCCTCTCCTCCAGCTGGCTGGAGGCCAGGCCCCTCTACTTCTGTCTCCTCATCTCTGGTAGGGAGAGGTTAGAATCCCATCTACCCTGACTGGAGAACTGCCAACTGGAAACTGGGGTAGCAATCCTCCTGTCACTTCTGGAAAAACTCCCTTTTGCATTTGTTCTGCCTTGTAACTCGTGTACTCGTGCCTCTAGGTCAGTGGTGCTTTTTCCATCCCATTTCCTCATGTCCTCTCCATGATCACGCAGGGAAAACCACAGGGCACCTCGCAGCGTGTACCATTTCTCTTGAGCCAATCTTGTAGGATTTAATAGCTGTGATATGGGCCCATGCAGGTGGAAAGTAGAATCTATTCTCCATCTTGGACAGTTTGTCAAACATTTTTTCAAATAAGTTCTCGGATTTCTCAGTCAGTTTTTCCACGGCCAAGACACAGGCCTGTAGGGGAGAAGAGAGACTTCCTTCATATTCCTGTAGTCGGCCAGCTAGTTCATCTGCCGGTGGTCCTTTTCCATCTTTCCAGTCCATTACTGCCAATGAGTTGGCATACAATGGTGGTGTGCTCCACATAAACTCCCGCCACATGGGTCGTGTGCGTTGGACTTCATCTGGATCTGTGGGTAGCTGCACATCATCTGGGTTGTAATAAACCCTCTCCCACACGGCTAATTCCCTCAGGTACTGGATACCTTTCTCCATGGTAGTCTGCTTGCTTTGACGACACACGACATCTTCCTTGAAGGGATACCTTTCCCTCACAGCTGACAGGAGTCACCTCCAGAGGCTGAGGGCTTATGCGTTTTCCCCAATCACTTTGTCAATGCCCCCTTCCCTAGAAAGGGATCCCAGCTGCTTGACTCCCCTACCCTCCGATTCCAAGCTACTGGCTCCGTTATCCCAGCATTGGAGCAGCCAGGTGATAATGTGCTCACCTGCACCATGGCTGAAGTCTTTTTGCATATCTCACAGTTCACTCAGGGATAGTGATCGGGTGATTACCTCTAGTTCTGCCTCTTCCTCCTGTTCTCGTGATGATCCTGGTTCACCTCCATCCTTCACTAAGCGAGCTGGTTTTCTTGAGTATTTCTTTTTCTGTACAGGGGTGACTGATACCGGCAGGGGTTGGTCCTCTAGTTCAGCTGTATCACCCACCGTCAGGGTCTGAGTAGCCTGCAGGGTAGCCAGCAGACTGAGTGGCCAGTTGACCGTCGTGGGGGTCGGAGTAGCTGCAGCGGGGGTTGGCGTGGCTTTGGCACACATCGTAGGCGTTGAGATGGCTTCACAGCGCCGCTGTTGAACAACATACTGCACCAGAAAAGCACTCAGGGAAACTAATAATAGGATCATGCTAGTTTGATGGTCTCAAGAATATCCAACATCCTGAAAATCTGGCGCAGTCAGGTTGGCAGCGGAGGTAAAAGGACCATTTCCCCAAGAAAACGTGAGGGTGTAATTGCTAACCAAGTCCACC
>NW_009610201.1:0-1144 GCF_000690535.1 Cariama cristata
CTGCTAAAACTTTCCTGATATAACTAGCATCTTATTGGAAGCTGAATGTGAAGAACTGAGCAGAATATGGAGGAAAACACTCATCTTCAAATTCTGCCCATTATCCTTGGTCTTTTGGTGTCTACTTCTTGAGGCAGGACAAATTCCCCATCTTGTTCTCCATGGTCTGAGTCTTGCCTCCATTCGTTTTTTACAAGATGGCCACAGATTGCTCTCTGAGCAGAGCCGGAGCTTCTCTGTGCAATTGTAGAGGCTCAGTTGAGAGCTCAAAGCAAAGTGAATTGAGCCAGTAAATGAACAGGGTGTACCACCAGCTGCAATCTCGCTCTCCACACTGGCATAAAAGGGCTTGCTCTGATGCGTGGATGTTTAACATGTTTTCAGTAAACAGCATAGATGGGCTAACTACATTCTGACGTGTTCACCTGCCCAAGAGAACCTCAGCAAGGACCCTCCTGGGAACCTGCTCCAACTTATGTCTTTTAAAAAGCAGTTTACCCCATTGCACTAGAGGGACCTTAAATTTAATTGTAGTACACAGGATCCCAGGGGGTCAGCAGCGATCTCACAAATCCTGAGCTACCTGTAGCTTTAATGAAAAGGACCCTCCTGGGAACCTGCTCCAACTTATGTCTTTTAAAAAGCAGTTTACCCCATTGCACTAGAGGGACCTTAAATTTAATTGTAGTACACAGGATCCCAGGGGGTCAGCAGCGATCTCACAAATCCTGAGCTACCTGTAGCTTTAATGAAGACTAACACTGCCTGAGGTGCTGGCAGGGTACAGACCTCCTAGGCTGAGATCGCTCCTCTGTCAGGATATAGACCTGTGAGACCTAGACTCTCCAGTCATCTCTGCTGTGGCCAGCTGGGTGATACTTGGTTGTCATGCTACACTTAGGTGCCTCAGTTCTGCAAAGTCCTTGTGGATGGTTTGAGTAAAAAGATGCACGGGTCATAAGCCCACTAGACTTTCCTCTCCCTCCCTTAGAAGGTATTTGTGTGGAGATAACAGGTATCTTAGGACATTAGGTCAAAGCCAGGATTTTGTTGCCAGACCCAGGAGAGGTCTGGCAATAATCCAGTGGAGCAATGGGATGAGTAAAGCAATATTCAGTGCATAGGTGTGTTGCTTGCAGCATGG
>NW_009610202.1:0-10607 GCF_000690535.1 Cariama cristata
CCCCGGGGGGGCAGGTCCTCACTGCCCGTCGGGCAGCAAGTCCTCTGAGGACCTTCACCGAGACAAAACACCTGCCCCCTTATCGCAGCGGTGATAACGACACCGACTGGTGCTGGGCGCCTTTTCCTGATAGCCGGGGAGCGGTCTTCCCGGGGCGTGCGGCCGCGGTCAGTCAGTAGCTCGGAGGAGGGACGTCTGTGCCCGGTGAGTCCGGGGCCTCTGCTCCCAGCGCCGAGGGGAAAGGGCTGAAAGCGGCTCTCTGCAGCCTCCTGCCTCGGGTACACACTTAATATAACTGTTCCATCTCCTCCTTTCTGCTCGCTCTGTGCTGCCCAGCTTCGCTTGCCTGCAGGCCCTCCCCTTGCCGCCTCTTCTCTCCAGCGCCGTGTCATCCTTCACATCAGTAAAGTCTTCCTCCGAGCCCACAGCAGAAGAAACGCAGTGCTTGAACGCCACGTCCCTTGGCCCTGCACCAGGCGCTGCTCCTTCACAGGTTGGGGCAGACCCTGCTCCAGCACACGTCATCCCAAAACAGCCGATGAGAGCCCCATCCACACAGTGGATCAAAGACAGCTTTCCTCAGGCCGAGGCAGTCACCCAAAGAGACCATCACCCGAGATGCCACCAGCGCGGCCACCACCGATCACGTTACCTTTGGCACACCCCATGCCAGGGACAGAGGAAGACAAAAATCACGCCAATGCAGCCAAAGCATGTGAAGACTGAGCCTCTGGTTGTACAGACATATTTCCCCATGCCGCTCTTCAGCTCACTAGCAACCCCACTCAGGCTGCTTAGTAAGCCCATGCTATTGAGCAATGTGCATTGCTGAAAGGAAGCATCTCCAAAGCTCACTGGCTCCCTGTACAAGGAAGTGATTCCTTAAATCTGATGAAGAGCATGGAAGTCTTGTCTTCCCTTCATTTTTCTCTGCCATCATAGATTAAGTAAGCTTTACACTATGCCCCTAGATGTAGCCCTTTCCTTTCTTTATCCAAAAATACTGAAGTTCAGGATTACATGCTTTTTCTGTCTTTACCCAACAAATATTCTGCTTCTCATTACCTAAAAAGTATCTTGTTTTTCTCTCTCTATTTAAATACCAAGCTGATTTCCCTCCCCTCAACCTCCTGTGAGTATTTAACCTTTCTCAAGATCAGTTAGGTGTGGGGTTTCTAGGTGGGTGGTGTGTGAGGTGACTGATGGGTCTGTAAACCTGTAGTCAGGAGCCAGTTCCTCAGTTTTGTCCTAGATCTATGCTCTGGAGGAGTCTACCCACACTGTTAGGCAGGGTGGTGTTTATCCAGGGGAAAAAAAAAAAAAGAATCTTTCCCTTGGAGCATTTACCATGCCCTGCACCAGGGATGCAGCTCTCCTGTGTGTGGGAGGTACAAGCACAACTAAGGATGTGGGGCTGATGGGGCACATCCACTAGCCTGTCAAGGTAGTATTTGGTCAGAAAAGTGGTCCTACTTCTGTCCTTCCCCCACAGTCTGTGGCACTACATTACTCTCCATCTTGGACCCATGCAGTGGGTAGCAAGGTATTGTGCTAGCACAGCTCTTTTCCTTAAGTTTTCTCATGTAAAGTTTGAATATTAACAGCCTACCTAGTATGAGTATAGCATGGAGCCTGTTAACCTTTGCAAACCCTAAGCATTAGCATCATCTGGCCTTTTTGTAAGCCAGAATGAATGGAAGGAGAGAACCACCAGGCAATGTCAACAGATGCTGTCTCTATTAAAATATTCTCTGAGGCCCTCAGCCCTGGAAACCAGCAAACTTGAGAGCTACTGAAAGGATGATCCTAATGAAATCTGTTTGTAATTCATTACCAATTTGTTCTGACAAGTGGAAAATACCTGCCCAAACGTTGTTTCTCTTAAGTGCCCATGTTCCAGTTCAAAGCCCTGATTGTGTGAGCTCTCCATTCTTCTACTTGACTGTCCACGTGTGGTTTATCTCACAGGGATGCATTGTTGGTAGTTAAGAAGTAGAGCATAGGCTTGGTGGAACGTTACACCTTAGAGCACAAACCATGAGGTTCTGGCAGCTGCCTGACCCTGTCTTCACCACTCATCGTTTGGGTTTATTCTGCTGTATTATTTTGAAAATTGCTTTCTAGGGAGAACAGACTCACTGTGCTTTTTCTTTTTTTTTTCAAATGTCTCCATGATTAGCATTGGTCGAGAATTTGTGATGCATATTGCAATAACATTTCCTCTGTAAATGTATCAAGATTTTACTTCTGTAAACAACATTCTCATATAGGAAAATTCCACCAATTAAAAGGAAAATGGTTAAAGGCTGGTTATGGGGTTTTTAATACAAGCTTATTTTGATCGCCCAGAACTGTTACTCCCTTTATGATTTAAGCCCTGAAGCACTGTGCAATCCCTTCTCACGCTAGATAACACAGGTACAGACTCCTCCTACAGATACCACAGCGCTTATTGACCACAAGTAAAAATACATCTCCATATGGGTTAACAACATTATCACTGACTAACCCACAAAATAGTTCACAGAAGTGAGGATTCAAATACATTTACACTTGATGTTAATATAATCTCTGATTAAAAGTGCTTTGGCAGAAATGTCATTATTTCTAAAAAAAAATTCTAACTTTTATAATGCTAATATTTTATTTTTTAAATTCAGCAAATATTATAGTTTGAAATTGAATCTTCATAGTTTTCTTAAGCAAAAAACAAATGTTTGTATGAGAAAGTCTTGGCTCTGGCTCTATTATTTTTTAATTGATAACCAGGAAACATGTCTTCTAAAGCAGAATGTCATGCTCCCATTCAGTCATGGGTGAGAAATAAAATGCTGCTGACTTTTCCCAGGAGCGAATTACACTCCTCACTATAGTGAGTTAGCTATTTTATCTTTGCTGCAGTGCCAGGGAGAGTCGAGGCATTTGTCAATACCTGGGAATCAACTTCATATGATAGTAAGTAAACACTTCTGTTTCCTTCAACAAGCTAGAGGTTACTGGTCCCTATGTGGAAAGACAATCTTACTGCCTTTTATACTCAAGCAAGCCAAGCCATGCTTTAACCTGATGTGATCACACTGGATTTCCATCACTTTCAAACCCAATTAAAGGAAAACCACAGGAAGATAGTAGGATGTGCTGTATCAAATCTCTTGATTTGAGAAACCGCAGTTTAAGATTCATGACAAATAGGATATGTTTCAGGATAGCAGTTTGTATGGAAATAAGAAGAAACCTCTTAGCACAAAATCCAGCTCAAAATCACCCATGACTAGTACTGTAGAGGAGTACCATAGTAAACGATGAGACACAAGATGAATTGTTTTAGGATGGCATTCATGTGATAGTTAAGGACTTTGACAAATATCTGTTGACCTAAATTCAAAATGTGCTACTGCTGCTGCTTGCGATAGTAAAATTCTCCGTAACAAACCTCTGCAATGCCAAAGGCTTATATTTTTCAGGAAGATAGCAAGGCTGGCTCTGTGCTGCATGTCATTTTGATTCTGCATTTATGCTGTTCAATGCTACATTTCATATTTCTTTCTAAAAAAGAAAAACAGCCAAAAAACAACTTTAAGAATTTTTTAGCAATTGCATAAGACCAAAAAGAGATGTGAGAAATCTAGGCTCTGGTAAAAGCAATGGGATTTTCAAATACTAGCAAACAAAAATATTTTATTCTCAGGAGACTTAAAATGTCAAGTAATATCAGTATGCTTTCTGATTTCTAAGCTTTAGGCTACACTCTGTTGATACCTCCAAGCTTTTTTTCCGCAAACGTAAGACTTTGGAGTACATTGTTTTTCCTTTCCTTTAATAAAAGCTGCAATTTTCCTGAAATCTCTAGACTCAGAGTACTGGAACTTTAAGAAATACATTACATAGCATAAATGTCATGATAAATTGTAAGAGTTGGCAACCCTGGTTTTGTGGCACAAATGCACGACTATTGGCAGGTTCACTTCCATCGTTACAAGGTATGATCCTCTTGTGGAGCAAGTTTCTTTAGCATGACGACACAATTTTTTCTGAGCAGGGAGACACCAGTTCTGTATTGGGACAGCTACAGATTTTGTCATCCAGAGAACCAAACCAGTCAGTGAATATTTAGGATTGGGCAGAGGTTAGCTAAATTGAGCACTTTTGCTATGCCATGAGGTTACATTAATGAAATGGAAGCCTGTGTTAGAGGCAGGGAGGAACAGCTTTAACTTCTGTCATCAGACACACTGCAAAGGTGTACCTACATTGCTGAGTCACCATTAATACTGCACTAGAACTAGGACCACAATTCTGTAGGCTTCAGTAAACAGAAAATCTTTGATGCCTTCCTGGAGAGTCCTCAGAAAATTCCTGTGAACCTTCAGGCACAAAACAGAAATTACTGTCATTATGATGTGTGTGCTGCAAGTCTGAAGACCTTCCACTGTCGGTACTGTTGGTCCAAAGACCCAGCTCTTGCGAGGTTCCTGCAACACATGCACATGGATGCTAACAGAGCATTTCCTCATTTGATTAAGGAACAATCTTAAGAGATGTAAATTCCCTAGTCACAACTGCTGGCAAACATAATATCCATGAAGATCAACTGAGAGCTCCCAACACAGCTCCTGCCAGCTTTTTCTGCTCACATAAAACCTCTCAGTGAATGGTCCCCAACCTTCAAAGTCCCTCAAGCACCAGTACTAAGCAAATCATACATTGCAGGCAATTATTTTGCCTTCAGTTTTAATTTTCTAAATTTTCTCTGGCCATAAGCAATCTCGGAGACTTAGGGCTTTAAATCTTTCCAAAGCCATGGAGGCTTTGAAGAAGAGATGATAATTCTGTGCTGAACAGGAACTGCCGCTTTCACTGCCCAGGTGACTCTTTCTCTGCAATTCAGACAAAGCCTAGGGAAGATCTTCTTGTGCCGGTCTAGTACACTTTCCAGGGTGTCAGAAAAGTAATATGAAATACTGAAAGAACCATACAAAATATTGATTTCCCTCCAAATCACTGAGCCCATCAACACATGGTTTAGTTTGGCCTTGAAAGCAACATTGTTAGAAAGATTCAAACAAAATATTTCTGTTTCTGCTGGCACAAAGGCAGAAGATCATCATCTCTTCTTCAAAGCCCGCACGTACTTTACATTCTCTTCTTGCTCTTTATGCTTGTTTCCCATGACGAGATAGGAAATACTATTTTTTTAAATTACTTATTGAATTATATTACTCTCTTCTGGCCCTACAGTCAAAATCTTACACTAACCTGGCAAAACCCAGTTCTGTCACAAGCAATTAGGATTTGGTAGGCCTTCAGAAAGCAATGCGACCCTACACAGGGATCTTCCCTGATATCTACACTAGGCAGGCAGTCTGCTTTCCTGCATATCTTTGGAAACCATAGTTTCTCGCAGTTATAACTCCAGGGCATAAATGTATCATAAGGACAATCACAGAATATCAGGCAGTGAATTTGTCTACTTCATCAATCAATACATTTTTAAGGATACAGTTCTTGCAGTCCAGACACAATCTGCCAAGTTAATTTTTAAAGGCATAGTATAGTTTACGTACAGAGAACTAAATATTACATTTCCATCATGAGTGAGATCCTCAGTGCCTCCAGGGAGACTGGGGAGAATATGGCAATGTGTTCCTTAAACTGGGACTCGAGCCTTTCAGCCCCTTTCAGGCATCATCTCAGGAGGTCTCATTAGCTGTTGCTCATGCAATAGATTCACCTTCTTTGGAAGAAGACTAGCTGTGCAACCATAAGTTAAAATTTTCTAAATGAAAACATGGGCGGTTACTTGGGTCACCCCACTTGCTACTCTTGTAATACTTGTAATACTGTACTCTTGTACAGTTTTCATTGACTTCTCTGGACCTGTATGCACACTCAACAAATCTGAAAAATAGAAGTTGTAAGTTTTTCAGCTGAATAGGCAAAAAAAAAAAAAAGATGCATCCAAACTTAGTGGAATTTTTTTTACAAATACCACTTCTCTGTGACTCAGTTTGCTAATCTGTATGACATTTACATAAATATTTACCCAACTCGCCAAGGGTTGTGAATCTTCATGAATTGTTGTTTGTGTAACAATATGTAATCCTTGAATGAAATGTAGCGTATGCATTCAGAGTATGGATCTGATTAATGACAGAGGATAAATGAAAAGAAGAATAGATAAAAAATGATCACTTTTTTTTCCCTTGTTCAAAATTGGTTTGAAATAAATCCTCTATTACAAATGTCAATCTTTCTTTTACTCACAGACATAGTATGGTTGGTACACAGTGAAGAAGATTAGGACACAGTCTGATGTTAATCAGCATATTCGAGTTTGTTCACTATTATTAAGATAAAAAAGCAGGTGTTGTTAGGATGTAGTATTTGAAATTCATGTCTACATCACTTAATTTTACTCTTTCTAAATAGAAATACCAAACAGAATGATTTAAATTAAAACATTGTAACATTTAATGCTCGTGATTCATACATAGACAAAGTCCTTTCTGGCAAAATTCTTTGCTTCAAGAGATGGGTAAACTAAATGAGCATACTGGCTGCTTCACTTAGCTGTCATCTCTCTAAAGGCTCTATGAGTAAGCCTGACACACTTCATCTCTCATGTTAACGCCATCTACATGCTTTTGTTATTGTCTCCCATGTTAAACTTTACGGCACCTTCAGTCAAAGGAGTAGAAGTGAAACTAAGTGTGGCGCTGTAAATGAACAAAATATCTAGAAGCGAAGTTTAAGAAACAATCATAAAGCTTGTGTGCAGGCTGCTTTAGTTGCTATAATATCGGGGCACTAGAGACATGTAATACACTGTCTCAGGACAATTCTGTATTTGATGCTTCTCCTGAGCTAGGCACAAAGAATTGCCAGCTGTTCAATATTTCAAAGTAGAGTGTTGACACACCGTGATTATGAAATCACTGTGATACTTGAAATAGATGCTCAGACATAGCAAGAAAATAGTTTTTAATTTGGGCAACCAGATTTCTTAAGCAAACAAAATTATACAAGTTAGAGATTGGAAATATTTTGTCACCTTGTCCTTCTCTTCACTACAGCAGGATGGTTCTTTATAACGCACTTCATAGTTTCACAGAATTATAGAGTGGTTTGGTTGGAAGGGACCTTAAAGACCATCTCGTTCCAACCCCCCTGCCATGGGCAGGGACACCTTCCACCAGACCAGGTTGCTCACAGCCACATCCAGACTGGCCTTGAACACTTCCCGGGGCTTCTCTGGGCAACCTGTGCCACTGCCTCACCGCCCTCACCGGGAAGAATTTCTTCCTAATATCTCACCTAAATCTTCCCTCTTCCAGTTTAAAGCCATTGCCCCTTGTCCCATCACTCCATGCCCTTGTCAAAAGTCCCTCCCCAGCTTTCTTGTCGGCTCCTTTAGGTACTGGAAGGCTGCTCTAAGGTCTGCCCGGAGCCTTCTCTTCTCCAGGCTGAACAACCCCAACTCTCAGCCTGTCCTCACAGCAGAGGTGCTCCACGTGTGCAGAACAGTGACAAGCTGTGCTCAGCAAATGTTGTCCTCCCATCTGCACCGTTACCTGAGCACCCCATTCACCAGGACCCTATAACACCTCCCAGAAGACATAGCTGGATCTTTGCTTGATGACATCCTACACCTAAGGTAATCTGAGCTTGATTCTTCTGTGAACAAAAGCTGTAGTTACCATCCGACTCATGAATTACAGCATTCTTTTGTCATTTGCTTGTTACTGGCTTTGGAAAGGCTCCATTTCACCACAGGCCAGCGTTTGGTCATTTCTTACAGAGTTCTAACACCAAGATCCCATACAGTTTGGTATAAACATGTGGGTTTCCAAAGGACAGGAAGTGAGATGCCTTTTCCTACGGAGTGAGGGCAAAGAGCTGTTTAAACCGAAATCAGACTTCACGTGTTCCAGTAGGCAAGAGCACTAAGAGAAAGGTAGCAAAGCTTTTCCCCCACAAGCAAAAATGTTTGATCAGGTCAAAGTAATAAAGAAACACAGCAGCTGGTCTTGCAGTACTTAATCCACTATTGTTCCTGTGATATCCCAAGTATCATTATACTTAGCAGTATGCTTCCATTAAAGCACTTTTCTTTTAAATGCACAGCACTGTCACCAGCTGCCTAATGTATTATGGTCTCTTCAATCACACTTGGGTTAATAGAGCCAGAAGATCAAACACTAAGAAATGAAAAATAAAAACTTTTAGCTGATCTGCAGGTCTCAGGAAAACTGCTAGCAGACTAAAGACAAGGGTGTGGTTTATCACACCCTGATAATGCCCAGCTGACAAAAAGGTCCCCTGATGCCCAGGGCAGGTGAGGAAGATTGAAAGCAACCTGAGAGATTTTAATTTATGCTGAGAGTAGCCTGTCTTATCCTGAGTAAAGCCTAAACAAACTGAAAATCGGGACTACAGAATTTTGAAAACTGAGGTAAGAAAGTTCCTTATGTAAATAGGGTGTGTGTGTTTTTATTCCTTCTTTGTCTTTCCTTACTATAACTTTTAAGACTGTTCTGGGAGTACTAGGATTGTTAGGTAAAATACATTCTTTCTCTTGTCTGTTTTAAGTAAAAGAATACAAGTACAGCTAAAGTATTTCTGCCACCATCTGTATTATCACAAAATGAACAATGTTATTTGTTAAAAAGAAAATAAAATAATATTATAAAAGCAATAGCTAAAACATGACTCCTTATGGTGCATTTAATAATGCTTGGGTGGCACATCTTCTGAGAAAAGTGCTGGATGGTGTGAAAACACGTTAGGCTCTTCACAAGAGCATAGCATGTGTACTCTGTATCAGTCTTGTCTTTATCAGTAAATTGTGCAACAACAACAGCCTCTATCCAAAATAATGAGGGACTTGAGCTTTTGATTTTTTTCACCGATATCTGAGCTGGGTATGGTGCTATCTGTTTTTTTTTCTGCTCCTTCTGTCACCTTCTTTCTATTGCTAAATTAATCCTGCAGGTGACCTTGCTGGTTTTTATTACGCACAGCAGGCTGTATGAGCTATTGCTGGAAAAGTGTGACATTGCTCAACTAGTGGGGTCCTGTATGTATTTTTTCTAATATGTTTTTCACTGCCGCTTCTAAGTACAGGCTATATTTCTGCTGTCATGCATAGTTTCCTTCATTTACCATAAATTAAAAATAATTATGCTGTTAGAAGGAAAGAACACCATAGCAAAACGTTGTGCAATTGCTTATAATCAAAAGAGCTGGGGGCTTTTTAATCCAGGCTACTGTTAACTTTAAAATGCTGTTTTGTTGCAACTTTCCATCAGAACAATGATGCTGAACATAGGAGGCATGGTAATTCAGGTAACTTCCATCCCAGGATATTGAGTGAATGAGGACAGCAAACTGCGATTTGATAACTAGGGTCTTGTAAAAATCCAGTCAAGTTGGAAATGGCGCTGCATGACTGCAGTAGAGCCACGCACTACTGTGTGATTCCAGAGAACAGGCAGGAGGTTGGCTGGAAACGCCAAACCCATCGGTCTGATCCCCTAAACTTTCTGTTAGAGTAAGGGACAAGAGTCAATGAGCTTTTCCAGCTTACGTTTTACATTCCTCCACGTTGGTGGACAAGAGTATGGCATCTGGGAAGGTAAGGCTGATTCTGTGGCATGGATCTGGCTTTTCATGCTCATGATGTGTCTTGCATAATTATGGCTGAAATGTCTCGCAAAACTCTCTTCCCAAATTTATTTTGGGAAGCATAACTAAACTCTGCTCCTGAAGCCCTTGAAAAATTCCCCAATACTGGGTTTACTCTGATCAGAGATGTCGTGACCTGCGGTGGTTTCTCCAACCCAGTGCTAGAGAAGTTCCTGACAGGCTCAGGAACCGAGAGCAAGGATTTCTGTGTTGGAGGGGGACATCGTTGGGCTAGAGTAATTGGAAACACTGCCGTAATGCAGGAGACGGGACAAGGAACTACTTTTCTAGTGCATTAATGTATGGACTTAAGACCTGTCCCTGCCATTCGAGCTCACGGCGTCTGCCGGCTGGGTGCATCAGGCATGCTGATGTCATGAAGTGGAAGAGAGGTTACGTAGCTGTAGCTAGGAGGAGGATTAAATACCGGTCTACTTTGCCTTGAGTGTAAAAGATGAACAGCATTTCCTACTTGTTACACGTTTAACTTGACGACCCTAGTGTTTTCACTGTACTTCTTGAATGTGACAGTTGATTCTGCGATCAAAAGGACTAAAAAAGGAGATTCAGAAGAAATTAAACCGTGTCCCTTTAACAGGCACGCAGAAAGCTATTTTCAGGTTAGGCATAGAAAACACTTGAAAACCCATCTGAAAACATTAATTAACCTCTTTTTCAAAAAGACAAGATCATTGGATAATGTGGAGATGCCGGTGTGGCCTGACAGCTTCAAAGGAACATCTGGACAGCTGCATGCAGCAGTAAGGATGAACAGAAACTCCTCGTAGTAGTTCTAGCACCGGGCAACTTTTAAATTATTTTTGTGGCTGTTTCAGACAACAGTCCTTCTTCTCTTAGAGGGGAGAGGTATAATATAAATAGACTGGCGTGTCTGTGATTCCTGATGAGCAGATTTTTTTTTT